>NW_026284505.1:0-16662 GCF_023373465.1 Oncorhynchus keta
GTGAATAGTAGAATTATGGGATAATTATTGAATGTTAATATGAATGTAATTCTGCTCAAATTGATGTGTGTTAAATTGAGTTTTTACTTTGAGTGATAAGACCAATTGAATCACTGAGGAATGTCATTCTAAATGTTGGTTGGATAAATAGTTGGGTTGTTAATTATGATTTGGAATATGAATGATTTCCCTGACCTATTCTCTATTCCTGACCACATCTCTGAGCATGAGGACTTAGAGGGAAGACTGTCCTATATGTTGTGATGAGGCCTGTGTTTAGACACAGGTTCTCATGCAACTTAGGGAGCATTTCTATGTTATGTTTTTGTTTTTATTTTTCTCAACAATGGAATAATATGTGTGATTAAACCTGTGCAAGTTTGTCTTGTAGAATAAAGGTTGTAAACTTAGTTTCAGAAGGGAGAAAGCTTACATATAAGCTAGGGATTTTGACATTGAAGGGATTTTATTTTTATTTTATTTTAAATATTGAGTAAGTAGTTAATAATGTTCTGATTCTCCAAAAGGGACAATGTCAGAATTAGTTAGGTAACATTGATAAATAAGATGTTTTATTTACTAATAATGCTTATGTGAGATATTTTTCATTAGGATGTTTTCTTTGATAATATTGTTGGTAGTTGCATTTTCCTCCCTCTTCTCCAGAGCTTAGTCAATTTGGGCCCAGAGAGGGAGAGGTCCAGTGCTTGCTTCATATGTCAATGTATCTGTTAAACCATGTGATGCTATGAAGAATATCAGAAGGGGAGGAGGACAGAATGGAGGCTTGTCTTCTTATGGGAATGTGTCTGTAACTATTGTATGTCCCCTCTGAGGTTGCCCTTATCTTGATTTAGTATATGACCTAAGAGGCTCACTGTCTTTTCTGATCTTGTCCAGGAGGGGTTGGGTTGTATTTGAGATGGGAGTATCTAGAATTGACAATTTATATATGCCATTGGATGAGGTAATGTTTTGGTCCTAAGTGGTACCAAGAACAGGATTAGATTCAAACCAAACTGAACGATAGAATTAGCTATAAATTATCTAGCTATGTGATACTCCTCTTTCAAGTAAAAGGTCCTTTGTGTAATGTTCCTAAGATCTGTTATTTGTCATGCGAGTGAGGGGTGTGTCTTGGCTATAAATGAGACTAAGAATTGTTTTGTAGGCACTCTCAGAGAATTCCTTTATAGACACTGAATTGATCTGAGTCACAGGGCTATGGTGAAGCTCATATATCATTAAAGATGGACTTTATAATATAACTCTGACTTGTGTGTTGTTTGCTCTCTCAATATTTAGTAATACAGGAAATTACCACGACAATATCGCAAAAAAACACATAATAGCACAATTGGTTAGGAGACCGTAAAACGGTGGCCATCTCCTCCGGCGCCATTAACCCATGGTGAGGGGGTCACTCGGACATTCAGAGAGGAGGCATATTATTGTGGCCCTGGTGGCACAAAATCATCAAAGGTCTGACAGCACGGAGATGCTTGGGAATATGGTCACAATGGGGTCCAGCACGTGTGTGTTTCGGGGAAGGGGTATATCTGGCCTCCATCGCCCTGGACATGACAAATCTCTCAATTTTTTGCCCATTTTTGCCAGGCCTTCTCATACAGCTGCAACTGGATATGCATTCGTAAATAAAGACCTTTCTTGAGTTGGGCTCTGGGATGGTAACTGTTGAGAATCTGTATTTCAACTGGCCGTAATTGGGAGTCCCATAGGGCGTTGCACAATTGGGAGTTGCACAAAAGTTTTTAAAAAGTGTTTGATTAAGAGGACAGAATGCGGTGGGATCATCACATAATTGGCATATATATTACTCTTACAGAATTTCCACATGGGTGAGGATATTGTAAATTTAATCGAAGCCTACTGGATGATAACTTGTTTTTAACTAGGGCAGACTCATTTATAACTGATCCCCTTATTGTATGGGACACTTTTAAATGTGCCTTTAGAGGCCATGCATTTCAGAACTCATCTATAAAACAAAAGCAATTTTGGTCAAGAGTCCATACTAACAAAGGAAATTGAAGGACTAACAGTACAGATGGACAGCAATAAAGACTGTACCATAGAGGCTCAGAGTAAGTTAGAGGAAAAACACACACAAAAATGTAGTGACTTATTCAAGAAAAGACCCAGTGTAATATATTATAAAAAATAAAGTGAACTGGATAGAATACGTGGTAAATGCAACAAATTATTTTTCAATCTTCAACATAGAAATGCTACCAACATGTTTTTTTTACTGAAACTTGTTACAAATGATGGAGTCACTCATGATTCACCAAACTATATTTTGAAAGAGGAAGTAAAGTACTTTAAGAATTTGTTTGCATTTCAGTCTCCTCCATCTCCACTAACGGAAGATAATTGTATGCATTTTTTTACTATTACAGTTTTTCTCAGTCGGCTTTGGTGCATTTCTTAGATCAAAAGTGCAATTCTTGATACTACTTGTACAAATTCCAAATCATCTAGTCACTTGTGCACATCATTAAAGCAATTTCTTATTCCTTTGAACAAATTGCAATTGATAATGTACAAGTGTCTGCTTTTTTCCACATTATCAATTGCTCATGTCATGTTGATCAAATATAGTAGATGGTTCTCTGTTGAATAGTCTTACACCTCAAAACATCTAGGCATTAGTTCCTTGCATAAGCCATTACATGCAAAATTGTTGAACTATTTGTCATAAACTGTCAAGCATAGTTTTGCACATTTCTATTAGACCTTTTGTACAAAAACATGAATTGATGAATCGTGCAGGTGAAATTGACTCACTCATGAAGGAATGTATAAAGTGTTAGTTCAACCAACAATCAACCAGTTGTCTAAATTGCTCAATGGTGCATCTCATGAAGAATGAATTGGCAAGCATATATAGACAGACCACAACACAGAGTTGCAATTTTCCAATAATGGATGGACCAGGAAACAAACAGGGTCAACAGCCAAGAGGAGGAAGAAGAGGAGCAAGGATGCGTGGTGGGAGGCAAAACAGAGGAAGAGGCAGAAGAGGACATAGGCGCATATCTGATGACATAAGGGCCACTATTGTAGACCATGTTGTTAATCATGGTCTTCCGGGTTGGAGCGAGCGGTCGCATCCGCACTTCGCTCCGCAGGTAGTATAACTTTTCATTACATTTCATTATAGTAAAACGGTTTTGATTTGTCTAATCTTAGCAATTTCTTCTTAGCTAGCTACATAGCCGTCTTTGTATCAAAGATAATTTGCGTAATTATCGTATTTCATCGTCCTAACGTAGTCTACACTGCTATCTGCCCAGCAGCTAGCCAGCTAGCAACGTCCACCGTCTACCGAATAGCAACACTGTAGAAACTATTACACTCAACTGAACGACTTGATTAGTGTAGTGTTAGCTAGCTACATAGTTGTCTTTGCTGTCTTCGTATCCAAGATAATTGTGTAGTTTAGAGTGTGTAGTCTTAGAGTGATTATCTTAATTTTACCGAGGTTAGATAGCCAGCTATTTGTCGTCCTTAACGTAGGAGACACTGCTAGCTAGCCAACAGCCAGCCAACGTCCACCGAATAGAACTTCCGCACTCAACAACCCGGTCGCATTCCGCTTCGCTCCACAGGTAGTATCACATTTTCATTTAATTTCATTACAGCACAACGGTTTGATTTGTTTGATCGTAGCTAGCTACATAGCTAGCTACATAGCCGTCTTTGTATCAAAGATAATTGTGTAGTCTAGAGCGATTTTCTAGGTTAGCTAGCCAGCTATTGTCGTTCTTTTAACGCAACGTAACATAATCAACACTGCTAGCTAGCCAGCTAGCCCCGAATAGCAGCACTGTAGAAACTATTACACTCAACGGAACGACTTGATTAGTGTAGTGTCAACAACGCAGCCACTGCCAGCTAGCCTACAAAGTCAACAACGCAGCCACTGCCAGCTAGCCTACTTCAGCAGTACTGTATCATTTTAATCATTTTAGTCAATAAGATTCTTGCTACGTAAGCTTAACTTTCTGAACATTCGAGACGTGTAGTCCACTTGTCATTCCAATCTCCTTGCATTAGCGTAGCCTCTTCTGTAGCCTGTCAACTATGTGTCTGTCTATCCCTGTTCTCTCCTCTCTGCACAGACCATACAAACGCTCCCACACCGCGTGGCCGCGGCCACCCTAATCTGGTGGTCCCAGCGCGCACGACCCATGTGGAGTTCCAGGTCTCCGGTAGCCTCTGGAACTGCCGATCTGCGGCCAACAAGGCAGAGTTCATCTCAGCCTATGCCTCCCTCCAGTCCCTCGACTTCTTGGCACTGACGGAAACATGGATCACCACAGATAACACTGCTACTCCTACTGCTCTACTTCGTCCGCCCACGTGTTCTCGCACACCCGAGAGCTTCTGGTCAGCGGGGTGGCGGCACCGGGATCCTCATATCTCCCAAGTGGTCATTCTTCTTTTCCCCTTACCCATCTGTCTATCGCCTCCTTTGAATTCCATGCTGTCACAGTTACCAGCCCTTTCAAGCTTAACATCCTTATCATTTATCGCCCTCCAGGTTCCTCGAGAGTTCATCAATGAGCTTGATGCCTTGATAAGCTCCCTTTCCTGAGGACGGCTCACTCCTCAGTTCTGGGGCGACTTTAACCTCCCACGCCTACCTTTGACTCATTCCTCTCTGCCTCCTTCTTTCCACTCCTCTCCTCTTTGACCTCACCCTCTCACCTTTCCCCCCTACTCACAAGGCAGGCAATACGCTTCCGACCTCATCTTTACTAGATGCTGTTCTTCCACTAACCTCATTGCAACTCCTCCAAGTCTCCGACCACTACCTTGTATCCTTTTCCCTCTCGCCTCATCCAACACTCCCACACTGCCCCTACTCGGGATGGTACGCGCCCCCACCTTTCGCTCTCTCTCCCCCGCTATTTTCCCTTCCATCCTATCATCTCTTCCCTCTGCTCAAACCTTTCCAACCTATCTCCTGATTCTGCCTCCTCAACCCTCCTCTCCCTTTCTGCATCCTTTGACTCTATGTCCCCTATCCTCCAGGCCGGCTCGGTCCTCCCTCCCGCTCCGTGGCTCGACGACTCACAGCTCACAGAACAGGGCTCCGGGCAGCCTAGCGGAAATGGAGGAAAACCCGCCTCCTCGCGGACCTGGCATCCTTCTTTCTCTACTCCTCCTCTCTACATTTCCTCCTCTGTCTCTGCTGGCAAAGCCACTTTCTACCACTCTGGGAATTCCAAGCATCTGCCTCTAACCCTAGGAAGCTCTTTGCCACCTTTCTCCTCCCTCCTGAATCCTCCTCCCCCTCCCCTCCTCCCTCTCTGCAGATGACTTCGCCAACCATTTTGAAAAGAAGGTCGACGACATCCGATCCTCGCTTGCTAAGTCAAACGACACCGCTGGTTCTGCTCACACTGCCCTACCCTATGCTCTGACCTCTCTTTCTCCCCTCTCTCTCCAGATGAAATCTCGCGTCTTGTGACGGCCGGCCGCCCAACAACCTGCCCGCTTGACCCTATCCCCTCCTCTCTTCTCCAGACCATTTCCGGAGACCTTCTCCCTTACCTCACCTCGCTCATCAACTCATCCCTGACCGCTGGCTACGTCCCTCCCGTCTTCAAGAGAGCGAGAGTTGCACTCCTTCTGAAAAAACCTACACTCGATCCCTCCGATGTCAACAACTACAGACCAGTATCCCTTCTCTCTTTTCTCTCCAAAACTCTTGAGCGTGCCGTCCTTGGCCAGCTCTACCGCTATCTCTCTCAGAATGACCTTCTTGATCCAAATCAGTCAGGTTTCAAGACTAGTCATTCAACTGAGACTGCTCTTCTCTGTATCACGGAGGCGCTCCGCTCTGCTAAAGCTAACTCTCTCTCCTCTGCTCTCATCCTTCTAGACCTATCGGCTGCCTTCGATACTGTGAACCATCAGATCCTCCTCTCCACCCTCTCCGAGTTGGGCATCTCCGGCGCGGCCCACGCTTGATTAAGGGGCCCTACCTGGCTGTGTCGCTCTTGCCAGGGGTGGCGTGGCGAGAATCTGTCTCCTCACCACGCGCTCTCACCACTGGTGTCCCCCAGGGCTCTGTTCTAGGCCCTCTCCTATTCTCGCTATACACCAAGTCACTTGGCTCTGTCATAACCTCACATGGTCTCTCCCTACGCCGTTGCTATGCAGACGACAATAATACCAATCTTCCTTTTCCCCTTCTGATGACCAGGTGGCGACCGCATTCTGCATGTCTGGCAGACATATCAGTGTGGATGACGGATCACCACCTCAAGCTGAACCTCGGCAAGACGGAGCTGCTCTTCTCCCGGGGAAGGACTGCCCGTTCCATGATCTCGCCATCACGGTTGACAACTCCATTGTGTCCTCCTCCCAGAGCGCCAAGAACCTGGCGTGATCCTGGGACAACACCCTGTCGCTCTCAACTAACATCAAGGTGGTGGCCCGTTCCTGTAGGTTCATGCTCTACAACATCCGCAGAGTACGACCCTGCCTCACACAGGAAGCGGCGCAGGTCCCAATCCAGGCACTTGTCATCTCCACGTCTGGATTACTGCAACTCGCTGTTGGCTGGGCTCCCTGCCTGTGCCATTAAACCCTACAACTCATCCAGAACGCTGCAGCCCGTCTGGTGTTCAACCTTCCCAAGTTCTCTCACGTCACCCTGCTCCTCCGCTCTCTCCACTGGCTTCCAGTTGAAGCTCGCATCCGCTACAAGACCATGGTGCTTGCCTACGGAGCTGTGAGGGGAACGGCACCTCAGTACCTCCAGGCTCTGATCAGGCCCTACACCCAAACAAGGGCACTGCGTTCATCCACCTCTGGCCTGCTCGCCTCCCTACCACTGAGGAAGTACAGTTCCGCTCAGCCCAGTCAAAACTGTTAAGCTGCTCTGCCCCCAATGGTGGAACAAACTCCCCACGACGCCAGGACAGCGGAGTCAATCACCACCTTCCGGAGACACCTGAAACCCCACCTCTTTAAGGAATACCTAGGATAGATAAAGTAATCCTTCTCCCCCCCTTAAAAGATTTAGATGCACTATTGTAAAGTGGCTGTTCCACTGGATGTCATAAGGTGAATGCACCAATTTGTAAGTCGCTCTGGATAAGAGCGTCTGCTAAATGACTTAAATGTAAATGTAAATGTTACAATGGCTGAGGCGGGTCAAAGGGTGCAGCCGAATATTGGGAGATCAACCGTGTCCTCAATAGTTCAAACGTTTCGAAAGAGAACAGGTATGTCCACCAATGTACAGTGCACTGTTACTGTATATAAGCAGTATACTGTATACTTCCTACAATGCTTCATATTACAGTAGTCCACTTGTATTTCACAGCATACATAAATATACTCTATACAGATACATACTACCTTACATGCACCCACCTGTATGTTTTACAGTAAAATTTGTGTTCGCATAGTTTGTCTATGTGAAAGCGTGCGATGCATCACTGCATTTTTCCCAACATAGGTCTGCAAGATTACCTCAAAACCAGTGGCAGAGGACGCCTTTTCACACTCAACAGGAGGAGGCTATTTGCACCATGGTCCGAGCAAACAATGCCATGAGACTCAGAGAAATACAAAGACCATTATAGAAGACAACGATGTCTTTGAAAACATCCATACGATTAGCATCTCAACCATCGACAGAGTATGAAACAGTTGCCGTGTACCATTCCAAAGGAATGAGGACAGAGAAGGGAGCTACGGTACCAGTATGTACAGGTAAAACATATATCTATGTAACTACTTTACAGCAACATTTTATAGTGATAAATAGTACAGTAAGCATAAACTGCACACATTTCCATTGCTGTGGAAGGAACATGCAATATATGTACATGTTATGTCACTCTTCCTTACCAAAACAAATTCAACTGTGTGTTCTGGGATATAGCGTATAATGGAGTTGGAATCAAGTGAACCCTCCCAAATGCAGAAGACGGGGTCGGAATATCATCGGTCACAGAGCTACTGTGGATTTGCCAGGCCAACGGGGAGGAAGACACATGTGTGCTGCTATTTCGGAGCATGGTGTCCTAACCATATCCCCTTTACAGGGCCATACAACACCCAGCATCTAATTAACTTTAGGAGACTCTCATCCCTGATGATGAGAGGGGTCTGTTTAGAGAGGATTTGCCAAAGTAGTGGTCATTTGTGATAATGTGAGTTTCCATCGATCAAACATAAGGCAATGGTTTGTGACCCACCTGAGGATGCTCATAAAATTCCTCCCACCTTATTCACCATTCTTTAATAACCCAATTGAGGAGTTCTTTTCAGCATGGAGGTGGAATGTGTACGATCGTCAGCCACACACACAGATGACCCTGCTGGCTGCAATGGATGCAGCATGTGAGGACATCACAGTAGACGTGAGAGGATGGATAAAGGCATTCCAAAAGATTCTTTCCACGTTGCATTGGAAGGGAAAATATCCGGTGATGTGGATGAGAATATGTAAGGCCGACAGACAGGAACGTCTGGATGTGTAGAGACAGCACAGCAGTGCTGAAGGGCAAAGTTGTGCCTTAGGTGGTTTCCTGTGTTCTTTAAAAAAAAAATGTTTTTTCCTTTGTGCCCCTTGGGCTGTCCAGTCTCTTTCAATCAATAACCCACATACAGTAATATGTAAATAGCACTGTTGAAATTGATATATGCCATAGAAGTGCAGCCTTGTGCATTTCTAATACAGTAGCTGTCATCCAAACTGTAGCCTACATCAGGTACAGTAGTTTACATCAGGTAATACTGTCAGTACACAGTTACATTGACAACATGCCTAAACATTTTGACGACCTTGTTGGTGAACAATGACTCAATGACATATCATTCTGATGACACTGACATGATCATTGGCATGAATATTTCCTTTTGAGAGATGTACTAAGGATTTTTAGTGACTGACTAGCTTTAGAAACATATCTGTTGTATATTGCAGTTTGTACAAATTGTTCTGAGAAATGCACTTATTATTTTGCACATGTTAGTGATGATGTGAAAAAAAATGCACCAAAGCGACTGAGGAAAAACTGTAAGATGGGCAAAAGAAGACAGACACTGGACAGAGGAAGATTGGAAAAAAGTTTTGTGGACAGACGAATCTAAGCTTGAAGTGTTCGGATCACAAAGAAGAACATTTGTGAGATGCAGAAAAAATGTAAAGATGCTGGAGGAGTGCTTGATGCCATCTGTTAAGCATGGTGGAGGCAATGATGGTCTGGGGTGCTTTGGTGGTGGTAAAGTAGGTGTTTTGTAAAGGGGGAAAAGGGTTATTGAAGAAGGAAGGCTATCACTCCATTTTGAAACGCCATGCCATATCCTGTGGACTGCACTTATGTGGAGCCAATTTCCTCCTACAACAGGACAATGAACCAAAGCACAGCTCCAACTATGCAATAACTATAGGAAGAAGCAGTCAGCTGGTATTCTGTCTATAATGGAGTGGCCAATACAGTCACCTGATTTCAACCCTATTGAGCTGTTGTGGGAGTAGCTTGACAATATGGTGCGTAAGAACTGTCCATCAAGCCAATCCAACTTGTGAGAGGTGCTTCAGGAAGGATGGGGTGAAATCTCTTCAGGTTTCCTCAACAAATTGACAACTAGAATGCCAAAGGTCTGCAAGGCTGTAATTAATGTAAATGGGGGATTCTTTGACAAAGCAAAGTTTGAAGGACAAGATTATTATTTCAATTAAAAACCTTATTTATAACCTTGTCAAACTTGTCTTGATTATATTTCCTATTCATTTTGCAACTCATTTCATGTATGTTTTCATGGAAAACAAGGACATTTCAGTGACCCCAAACTTTTGAACGGTAGTTTATGTACGTTGGTAGTGTACATATACACATACATTATGCATTTGAAAATATTCAGATTCCTTCTCTTTTTCCACATTTTGTTACGTTACAGTCTTATTCTAAAATGGATTTAATTGGAGATTTTTTGATTTAGTCCATTTTAGAAAAAGGCTGTAATGTAACAACATGAGGAAAACATCAAGGAGTCTCAATACTTTCCCAAGGCACTGTAAATACAAAGTATGTGGACACCCCTTCACATTTTAAATACAAAATTAAATAAAAACCTGAAAGTTGAAGATGTTACATTGTTTGAAAGATCAAGATTTGGAAATAGAGAGGGAAAGAAAGGAGACAGACAGACAGACAGACAGACAGACAGACAGACAGATAGATAGATTATGTTTTCAAATGACATCCCCAAGAGGTAAAATATATAGTGAAAACAATAGTGGTCCTAAAACGGAAACTTGAGGAACACCGAAATTTACAGTTGATTTGTCAGAGGACAAACCATTCACAGAGACAAACTGATATCTTTCCGACAGATAAGATCTAAACCAGGCCAGAACTTGTCCGTGTAGACCAATTTGGGTTTCCAATCTCTCCAAAAGAATGTGGTGATCGATGGTATCAAAAGCAGCACTAAGGTCTAGGAGCACGAGGTAAGATGCAGAGCCTTGGTCTGATGCCATTAAAAGGTAATTTACCACCTTCACTCGGTTGGGCAACACGGCCTTCCATCTACCAACCAACCTACCGAAGCGCAGCTCAGAGTAAATATTTATTGGATTTTCCTTTTCCTAATGGGCGGTAATTTAGAATGCATAAAATACTGTATTTACAATAGCACAGCTTCTCCCTTTGTCCCTCAGTCTTTCCGCTCTTTCACTGAAACCCAGCCCCTTTTCTTTGTGCAACCAGCTGTCATATCTGTTCCGCCCGCAGGGACGTTTCCTTTTATGACATCATTTGTAATCAAGATATAATTAATTCTGTGTATATGTAATTCTGTGTGATTCGTTAGGTATTTAGTAAATAAATAATTAAACCCAATTTTGTATTGCTGATTCAACTTGTTAGCCAGTGTTCGTGAAGATAACCAAGAAGTTACAACTTTCAGATGAGACTGAATTAAGGTGACGATTAATATTGACTGCTATTGATGTCAAATATTACTAGGTCTTTAAGAGTTTATTCGGAAGATAGCAGCTCTATAAATATTATTTCATGGTGCCCTGACTCTCTAGTTAATTACATTTACATGATTAGCTCAATCAGGTAATATTAATTACGGAGAAAGGATTTTATAGAATAGCATGTCATATCACTTAATCCGGCATAGCCAAAGACACGACACTACCTAGCTTCTTATGTTGGATCCCGCCACACAGTTTGAATCAATTGCTGGGACTGCTTGTATCTTTCCAGTGATCCTGCCAACCAAGGACGGGTCTGAGGAGCTATTTGGAGTTGCAGCTAGCCTAGCTGCTAGCCAGCTGAACATCAAGCTAGCGAGGTGTTCTTGAACGCAGCCCGCGACACGGTTAGCCATTGTGGCTGGGACTGCAGATTGTCCCGGGTTTGTGGCTGTCTAGATCCCTGCTGTTTGTTGTTTTAAATTTCCCCCATGACCTGCCCTGTCTGGAGCTACGAGGAGTAACCGCGTAACCTACGTTGCTAGCTACCATGACAAAGACCAAAGCCGGCGGGAGTACCGTTGAGGACAGTGCCAGTGGTGTCTCTCTATCACACGTGAAGGAACTTTTGAACAAACAAAAAGAGACCTATAAGTAGCTGTTACAACAACAAGACAATAGTTTCAAGTGTTTTTTTCGAAATACTTGTGGATTCTACTAATAAAAGAATCGACGACCTGACCAGAGAGGTCCAGGTCCTGAAGAACAGTTTGCAGTTCTCCCAGGGTCAGCTCGACGAGTTGAAACAGGAGAACGGCAAGATGACAGCGATCTGTAAGTCATTGAGAGAGGACATCAGTTCTGTGTGTGAATCCATGATGACAATGACAGATAAATCAGACTATCTCGAGGGACAATCAAGGCGAAACAACATGGTTGTGGACAGAATTGCAGAATCTCCACATGAGACCTGGGTGGAGTCTGAGGACAAAGTGAGCGAAATCAACTCTGAGAAATTGAAGACGGACCACAGGAAGATTGAGGTGGAGCGCGCCCACAGCACTGGAAAACCCACCACCGGACCAGGTGATAGGCCCAGGGCGATAGTGGTCAAGTTCCTGAGGTTCAAGGACAAGGTAGCTGTTCCGGAAAGAGCCAAGAACTTGAGAGGAATGTACATCTTCCTCAACAAGGACTATCCTGAAGCTGTGCGCCAGAAGAGGAAAGAACTGATCCCAGCCATGAAAGCTGCCAGAGCACGTGGGGACATTGCGTACATCCGCTACGACAAGCTCATTGTCCACCATCCCTCCCAGAAGCCTGGAAGGGATGAAGAGCCAAGCCTATGGGTTCGTAGCCTCAACACCGCATCACACACACACCAATTTGATTAATGGACTGCTGAATGTATATTTTTGTATCTTGCTTTGTCTGCTCTTTTCAATATTATGTCTATCTCTGATAAGCTACCCAGGAAAGGGCTGAAAATAGCCCATATTGACATACTGTATGTAGCCTTAGAAATGAAGTTCATGAAATCAATAAATTGCTAACATCAGATAATGTTCATATATTAGCCATTTTGAGACTCTCTTAGATAATTAATTTGATGATATCAGTAGCAATTAAAGAATATAACATTTATAGAAGAGACAGAAAATGCTATGGGGAGGAAAGCCGCTGTATATATTCAGAGCCATATCCCTGTAATGCTTAGAGAAGATCTGATGTCAAGTGTTGAAGTGTTGTGGTTGCAGGTTCACTTGGCACATGTAAAACATTTTCTTTGCAGGTGTTACTATAGGCCACCAAGTGCCACAGTCAGTATCTAAATAATATGTGTGAAAATGCTTGATAGTGTGGTGTAAACAGAGAGTGTCTACTTTCTGGCGACCTGAATATTGACTGGTTTTCATCAAGCTGTCAAATCCACGCTGTAGAACTTTGTTCTAAAGCTATATCTGTACCCATTGGATGCAGTGATAACAATATAGTGGCTATATCCAGGAAAGACACAGTTCCAACAGCTGGGCATAAAATAGTATATAAGAGATCATACAAAATATTTTGCTGTGACTCTTATATGTGGATGATGTTAGAAATATTTGTTGGTCTCACGCTGCACTTGATGAATTTATGAAATTGCTTCTTCCCATTATTGATCAACATGCACCTGTTTAAGAAACAGACTGTTAGAACTGTTAAGGCTCCATTGGTTGATGAGGAATTGAAAAACTGTATTTGTTGAAAGAGATGGGGCAAAAGGAGTGGCTAATAAGTCTGACTTGCTTACTTACTGAAAATGAAGAAATTATGTGACTAAACTCAACAAAAAGAAGAAGAAACTTTAGTATGAAGCCAAGAACAATGATATAAAGAATTATGGAAAAAAAACTTTGGAGTCCTTTAAATGAAATTGTTGGCAGAAAGACAAATTCAACTCCATCTTTAATCGAATCAAATGTCTTATTCAATCACAAGGTCATTTGATGTAGCCAATTATTTTAATGATTATTTCATTGGCAAAGTGGGCAAACTTAGGCAGGAAATACCCCCGACAAAAAGAGAGCAATTATAATCATGCATAAAAAAAACTAATAATGAAAGAAAAGCAGTGCAAGTTTGAATTTTGTAAAGTTAGTGTGGAAGAGGTGGAAAAATTACTGTTAACGACCAATAATTACAAAACCTCCAGGCATTGATAACTTAGATGTAAAGCTACTGAGGATGATAGCTGCCTCTATAGCCACTCCTATCTGTCATATTTTTAATGTGAACCTAGAGGAAAGTCTTTGTCCTCAGGCCTGGAAGGAAGCCAAAAGTATTTCCGCTACCCAAGAGTGGTAAATCGGCTTTTACTGGTTCTAACAGCAGTTCATTAGAACGTGCGTTGAAGATGTCGTTCCCATAGCAACGATTAAAACATTCCCTAACCAGAAACCGTGGATTGATGGCAGCATTCGCGTGGAAACTGAAAAGCGCGAACCACTGCTTTTAATCAGGGCAAGGTGACTGGTAACATGACCGAATACAAACAGTGCAGCTATTCCCTCCGCAAGGCTATCAAACAAGCTAAGCTGCCGTACAGAGACAAAGTAGAATCTCAATTCAACGGTTCAGACACAAGAGTGCATGTGGCAGGGTCTACAGTCAATCAATTACAAGAAGAAATCCAGCCCAGTCACGGACCAGGATGTCTTGCTCCCAGGCAGACTAAATAACTTTTTTGCCCGCTTTGAGGACAATACAGTGCCACTGACACGGCCTGCAACGAAAACATGCAGACTCTCCTTCACTGCAGCCGAGGTGAGTAAGACATTTAAACGCGTTAACCTCGCAAGGCTGCAGGCCCAGACGGCATCCCCAGCCGCGCCTCAGAGCATGCGAGACCAGCTTGTCGGGGTGTAAGCCACGGACATACCAATCAACTCTATACCAGTCTGCTGTTCCCACATGCTTCAAGAGGGCCACCATTGTTCCTGTTCCCAAGAAAGCTAAGGTAACTGAGCTAAACGACTACCGCCCCGTAGCACTCACTTCCGTCATCATGAAGTGCTTTGAGAGACTAGTCAAGGACCATATCACCTCCACCCTACCTGACACCCTAGACCCACTCCAATTTGCTTACCGCCCAAATAGGTCCACAGACGATGCAATCTCAACCACACTGCACACTGCCCTAACCCACCTGGACAAGAGGAATACCTATGTGAGAATGCTGTTCATCGACTACAGCTCGGCATTCAACACCATAGTACCCTCCAAGCTCGTCATCAAGCTCGAGACCCTGGGTCTCGACCCCGCCCCTGTGCAACTGGGTACTGGACTTCCTGACGGGCCGCCCCCAGGTGGTGAGGGTAGGCAACAACATCTCCTCCCGCTGATCCTCAACACTGGGGCCCCAGGGTCACTGGGGCCAGGGTGCGTTCTGAGCACTCTCCTGTACTCCCTGTTCACCCACGACTGCGTGGCCACGCACGCTCCAACTCAATCATCAAGTTTGCGGACGACACAACAGTGGTAGGCTTGATTACCAACAACGACGAGACGGCCTACAGGGAGGAGGTGAGGGCCCTCGGAGTGTGGTGTCAGGAAAATAACCTCACACTCAACGTCAACAAAACTAAGGAGATGATTGTGGACTTCAGGAAACAGCAGAGGGAACACCCCTATCCACATCGATGGAACAGTAGTGGAGAGGGTAGCAAGTTTTAAGTTCCTCGGCATACACATCACAGACAAACTGAATTGGTCCACTCACACAGACAGCATCGTGAAGAAGGCGCAGCAGCGCCTCTTCAACCTCAGGAGGCTGAAGAAATTTGGCTTGTCACCAAAAGCACTACAAACTTCTACAGATGCACAATCGAGAGCATCCTGGCGGGCTGTATCACCGCCTGGTACGGCAACTGCTCCGCCCTCAACCGTAAGGCTCTCCAGAGGGTAGTGAGGTCTGCACAACGCATCACCGGGGCAAACTACCTGCCCTCCAGGACACCTACACCACCCGATGTTACAGGAAGGCCATAAAGATCATCAAGGACATCAACCACCCGAGCCACTGCCTGTTCACCCCGCTATCATCCAGAAGGCGAGGTCAGTACAGGTGCATCAAAGCTGGGACCGAGAGACTGAAAAACAGCTTCTATCTCAAGGCCATCAGACTGTTAAACAGCCACCACTAACATTGAGTGGCTGCTGCCAACACACTGTCATTGACACTGACCCAACTCCAGCCACTTTAATAATGGGAATTGATGGGAAATGATGTAAATATATCACTAGCCACTTTAAACAATGCTACCTTATATAATGTTACTTACCCTACATTATTCATCTCATATGCATACGTATATACTGTACTCTATATCATCGACTGCATCCTTATGTAATACATGTATCACTAGCCACTTTAACTATGCCACTTTGTTTACATACTCATCTCATATGTATAGACTGTACTCGATACTCATCTACTGTATCTTGCCTATGCTGCTCTGTACCATCACTCATTCATATATCCTTATGTACATATTCTTTATCCCCTTACACTGTGTATAAGACAGTAGTTTTGGAATTGTTAGTTAGATTACTTGTTGGATTATTACTGCATTGTCGGAACTAGAAGCACAAGCATTTCGCTACACTTGCATTAACATCTGCTAACCATGTGTATGTGACAAATAAAATTTGATTTGGATTTGATCTAGTATAAGCATGCTGCCAGCTCTTAGCAAACTGTTGGAAAAAATTGTGTTTGACCAAATACAATACTATTTCTCTGTAAACAAATTAGCAAAAGACTTTCCAGCATGCTTATAGAAAGGGCACTCAACATTGTACTGCACTGACACAAATGACTGATGATTGGTTGAAAGAAATTGATAAGAAGAAGATTGTGGGAGTTGTACTGTTAGATTTCAGTGCAGCCTTTATTATTGACCATAACCTGTTGTTGAAAAAACTTGTGTTATGGCTTTTCAACCTCTACCATATCGTGGATTCAGAGCTATCTATCTAATAGAACTCAAAGGGTTTTCTTTAATGGAAGCGTCTCTAATGTCAAACATGTAAAGTGTGGTGTACTGCAGGGCAGCTCTCAAGGCCCTCTACTCTTTTCTAGGTTTTACCAATGACCTGCCACTGGCATTAAACAAAGCATGTGTGTCCATGTATGCTGA
>NW_026284506.1:0-24060 GCF_023373465.1 Oncorhynchus keta
GGGAGGCTGCTGTACTGTGGGATGGTCCTAGTGGTGATGAATGGGAGGTTGTTGTACTGTGGGATGGTCCTTGATGAATGGGAGGTTGTTGTACTGTGGGATGGTCCTTGATGAATGGGAGGGTTGTTGTACTGTGGGATGGTCCTAGTGTTGATGAATGGGAGGTTGTTGTGTTGTGGGATGGTCCTAGTGTTGTTGAATGGGAGGTTGTTGTACTGTAGGATGGTCCTTGATGAATGGGAGGTTGTTGTACTGTGGGATGGTCCTAGTGTTGATGAATGGGAGGTTGTTGTGTTGTGGGATGGTCCTAGTGTTGTTGAATGGGAGGTTGTTGTACTGTGGGATGGTCCTTGATGAATGGGAGGTTGTTGTACTGTGGGATGGTCCTAGTGTTGATGAATGGGAGGTTGTTGTACTGTGGGATGGTCCTAGTGTTGATGAATGGGAGGTTGTTGTACTGTGGGATGGTCCTTGATGAATGGGAGGTTGTTGTACTGTGGGATGGTCCTAGTGGTGATGAATGGGAGGTTGTTGTACTGTGGGATGGTCTAGTGGTGATGAATGGGAGGTTGTTGTACTGTGGGATGGTCCTTGATGAATGGGAGGATGAATGGGAGGTTGTACTGTGGGATGGTCCTTGATGAATGGGAGGTTGTGTTGTACTGTGGGATGGTCCTAGTGGTGATGAATGGGAGTTGTTGTTGTGTTGTGGGATGGTCCTAGTGGTGATGAATGGGAGGTTGTTGTGTTGTGGGATGGTCCTAGTGTTGTTGAATGGGAGGTTGTTGTTGATGAATGGGAGGTTGTTGTACTGTGGGATGGTCCTAGTGGTGATGAATGGGAGGTTGTTGTACTGTGGGAAGGTCCTAGTGGTGATGAATGGGAGGTTGTTGTACTGTGGGATGGTCCTAGTGGTGATGAATGGGAGGTTGTTGTACTGTGGGATGGTCCTAGTGGTGATGAATGGGAGGTTGTTGTACTGTGGGATGGTCCTAGTGGTGATGAATGGGAGGTTGTTGTACTGTGGGATGGTCCTAGTGGTGATGAATGGGAGGTTGTTGTACTGTGGGATGGTCCTAGTGTTGATGAATGGGAGGTTGTTGTACTGTGGGATGGTCCTAGTGGTGATGAATGGGAGGTTGTTGTACTGTGGGATGGTCCTAGTGTTGATGAATGGGAGGTTGTTGTGTTGTGGGATGGTCCTAGTGTTGATGAATGGGAGGTTGTTGTACTGTGGGATGGTCCTTGATGAATGGGAGGTTGTTGTACTGTGGGATGGTCCTAGTGTTGATGAATGGGAGGTTGTTGTGTTGTGGGATGGTCCTAGTGTTGATGAATGGGAGGTTGTTGTACTGTGGGATGGTCCTAGTGTTGTGATGAATGGGAGGTTGTTGTACTGTGGGATGGTCCTAGTGTTGTTGAATGGGAGGTTGTTGTACTGTGGGATGGTCCTAGTGGTGATGAATGGGAGGTTGTTTGTACTGTGGGATGGTCCTAGTGGTGATGAATGGGAGGTTGTTGTGTTGTGGGATGGTCCTAGTGGTGATGAATGGGAGGTTGTTGTACTGTGGGATGGTCCTAGTGGTGATGAATGGGAGGTTGTTGTACTGTGGGATGGTCCTAGTGGTGATGAATGGGAGGTTGTTGTACTGTGGGATGGTCCTAGTGGTGATGAATGGGAGGTTGTTGTGTTGTGGGATGGTCCTAGTGGTGATGAATGGGAGGTTGTTGTGTTGTGGGATGGTCCTAGTGGTGATGAATGGGAGGTTGTTGTACTGTGGGATGGTCCTAGTGGTGATGAATGGGAGGTTGTTGTGTTGTGGGATGGTCCTAGTGGTGATGAATGGGAGGTTGTTGTGTTGTGGGATGGTCCTAGTGGTGATGAATGGGAGGTTGTTGTACTGTGGGATGGTCCTAGTGGTGATGAATGGGAGGTTGTTGTACTGTGGGATGGTCCTAGTGGTGATGAATGGGAGGTTGTTGTACTGTGGGATGGTCCTAGTGGTGATGAATGGGAGGTTGTTGTGTTGTGGGATGGTCCTAGTGTTGTGATGAATGGGAGGTTGTTGTGTTGTGGGATGGTCTAGTGGTGATGAATGGGGAGGTTGTTGTGTTGTGGGATGGTCTAGTGGTGATGAATGGGAGGTTGTTGTACTGTGGGATGGTCCTAGTGGGTGATGAATGGGAGGTTGTTGTTGTACTGTGGGATGGTCCTAGTGGTGATGAATGGGAGGTTGTTGTACTGTGGGATGGTCCTAGTGGTGATGAATGGGAGGTTGTTGTACTGTGGGATGGTCCTAGTGGTGATGAATGGGAGGTTGTTGTACTGTGGGATGGTCTAGTGGTGATGAATGGGAGGTTGTTGTGTTGTGGGATGGTCCTAGTGGTGATGAATGGGAGGTTGTTGTACTGTGGGATGGTCCTAGTGGTGATGAATGGGAGGTTGTTGTACTGTGGGATGGTCCTAGTGGTGATGAATGGGAGGTTGTTGTACTGTGGGATGGTCCTAGTGGTGATGAATGGGAGGTTGTTGTACTGTGGGATGGTCCTAGTGGTGATGAATGGGAGGTTGTTGTGTTGTGGGATGGTCCTAGTGGTGATGAATGGGAGGTTGTTGTGTTGTGGGATGGTCCTAGTGGTGATGAATGGGAGGTTGTTGTGTTGTGGGATGGTCCTAGTGGTGATGAATGGGAGGTTGTTGTACTGTGGGATGGTCCTAGTGGTGATGAATGGGAGGTTGTTGTGTTGTGGGATGGTCCTAGTGGTGATGAATGGGAGGTTGTTGTGTTGTGGGATGGTCCTAGTGGTGATGAATGGGAGGTTGTTGTACTGTGGGATGGTCCTAGTGGTGATGAATGGGAGGTTGTTGTACTGTGGGATGGTCCTAGTGGTGATGAATGGGAGGTTGTTGTGTTGTGGGATGGTCCTAGTGGTGATGAATGGGAGGTTGTTGTGTTGTGGGATGGTCCTAGTGGTGATGAATGGGAGGTTGTTGTTGTGGGATGGTCCTAGTGTGATGAATGGGAGGTTGTTGTGTTGTGGGATGGTCCTAGTGGTGATGAATGGGAGGTTGTTGTGTTGTGGGATGGTCCTAGTGGTGATGAATGGGAGGTTGTTGTACTGTGGGATGGTCCTAGTGGTGATGAATGGGAGGTTGTTGTACTGTGGGATGGTCTAGTGGTGATGAATGGGAGGTTGTTTGTGGGATGTAGTGGTGATGAATGGGATGGTGGGATGGTCCTAGTGGTGATGAATGGGAGGTTGTTGTGTTGTGGGATGGTCCTAGTGGTGATGAATGGGAGGTTGTTGTGTTGTGGGATGGTCCTAGTGGTGATGAATGGGAGGTTGTTGTGTTGTGGGATGGTCCTAGTGGTGATGAATGGGAGGTTGTTGTGTTGTGGGATGGTCCTAGTGGTGATGAATGGGAGGTTGTTGTGTTGTGGGATGGTCCTAGTGGTGATGAATGGGAGGTTGTTGTACTGTGGGATGGTCCTAGTGGTGATGAATGGGAGGTTGTTGTGTTGTGGGATGGTCCTAGTGGTGATGAATGGGAGGTTGTTGTACTGTGGGATGGTCCTAGTGGTGATGAATGGGAGGTTGTTGTACTGTGGGATGGTCCTAGTGGTGATGAATGGGAGGTTGTTGTGTTGTGGGATGGTCCTAGTGGTGATGAATGGGAGGTTGTTGTGTTGTGGGATGGTCCTAGTGGTGATGAATGGGAGGTTGTTGTACTGTGGGATGGTCCTAGTGGTGATGAATGGGAGGTTGTTGTACTGTGGGATGGTCCTAGTGGTGATGAATGGGAGGTTGTTGTACTGTGGGATGGTCCTAGTGGTGATGAATGGGAGGTTGTTGTGTTGTGGGATGGTCCTAGTGGTGATGAATGGGAGGTTGTTGTACTGTGGGATGGTCCTAGTGGTGATGAATGGGAGGTTGTTGTACTGTGGGATGGTCCTAGTGGTGATGAATGGGAGGTTGTTGTGTTGTGGGATGGTCCTAGTGGTGATGAATGGGAGGTTGTTGTGGGACTGTGGGATGGTCCTAGTGGTGATGAATGGGAGGTTGTTGTGTGATGAATGGGAGGTTGGATGGTCCTAGTGGTGATGAATGGGAGGTTGTTGTGTTGTGGGATGGTCCTAGTGGTGATGAATGGGAGGTTGTTGTACTGTGGGATGGTCCTAGTGGTGATGAATGGGAGGTTGTTGTACTGTGGGATGGTCCTAGTGGTGATGAATGGGAGGTTGTTGTACTGTGGGATGGTCTAGTGGTGATGAATGGGAGGTTGTTGTGTTGTGGGATGGTCTAGTGGTGATGAATGGGAGGTTGTTGTGTTGTGGGATGGTCCTAGTGGTGATGAATGGGAGGTTGTTGTACTGTGGGATGGTCCTAGTGGTGATGAATGGGAGGTTGTTGTGTTGTGGGATGGTCCTAGTGGTGATGAATGGGAGGTTGTTGTGTTGTGGGATGGTCCTAGTGGTGATGAATGGGAGGTTGTTGTGTTGTGGGATGGTCCTAGTGGTGATGAATGGGAGGTTGTTGTGTTGTGGGATGGTCTAGTGGTGATGAATGGGAGGTTGTTGTACTGTGGGATGGTCCTAGTGGTGATGAATGGGAGGTTGTTGTTGGGATGGTCCTAGTGGTGATGAATGGGAGGTTGTTGTAACTGTGGGATGGTCCTAGTGGTGATGAATGGGAGGTTGTTGTACTGTGGGATGGTCTAGTGGTGATGAATGGGAGGTTGTTGTGTTGTGGGATGGTCTAGTGGTGATGAATGTTGTTGTACTGTGGGATGGTCCTAGTGGTGATGAATGGGAGGTTGTTGTACTGTGGGATGGTCCTAGTGGTGATGAATGGGAGGTTGTTGTGTTGTGGGATGGTCCTAGTGGTGATGAATGGGAGGTTGTTGTGCTGTGGGATGGTCCTAGTGGTGATGAATGGGAGGTTGTTGTACTGTGGGATGGTCCTAGTGGTGATGAATGGGAGTTTGTTTGTTGTACTGTGGGATGGTCCTAGTGGTGATGAATGGGAGGTTGTTGTGTTGTGGGATGGTCCTAGTGGTGATGAATGGGAGGTTGTTGTACTGTGGGATGGTCCTAGTGGTGATGAATGGGAGGTTGTTGTACTGTGGGATGGTCCTAGTGGTGATGAATGGGAGGTTGTTGTACTGTGGGATGGTCCTAGTGGTGATGAATGGGAGGTTGTTGTACTGTGGGATGGTCCTAGTGGTGATGAATGGGAGGTTGTTGTACTGTGGCATGGTCCTAGTGGTGCTGAATGGGAGGTTGTTGTACTGTGGGATGGTCCTAGTGGTGATGAATGGGAGGTTGTTGTACTGTGGGATGGTCCTAGTGGTGATGAATGGGAGTGGTGATGGTCCTAGTGGTGATGAATGGGAGGTTGTTGTACTGTGGGATGGTCCTAGTGGTGATGAATGGGAGGTGGGATGTTGTGTTGAATGGGAGGTTGTTGTACCTAGTGGTGATGAATGGGAGGTTGTTGTACTGTGGGATGGTCCTAGTGGTGATGAATGGGAGGTTGTTGTACTGTGGGATGGTCCTAGTGGTGATGAATGGGAGGTTGTTGTACTGTGGGATGGTCCTAGTGGTGATGAATGGGAGGTTGTTGTACTGTGGGATGGTCCTAGTGGTGATGAATGGGAGGTTGTTGTACTGTGGGATGGTCCTAGTGGTGATGAATGGGAGGTTGTTGTACTGTGGGATGGTCCTAGTGGTGATGAATGGGAGGTTGTTGTGTTGTGGGATGGTCTAGTGGTGATGAATGGGACTCTCTACAGTCTGGTCTGTCTCAACTAGCTAGTGTTACTGTGGTAGCGGTCGACTGATTAATGGAATGGCTGATTAATGTGGTTGAGGGCCGATTTGAATGGGAGGTTTTCATAACAATCGGAAATCTGTATTTTTGGACACCGATTTGTCCGATTTAAATTTTATTTGTGTGTTTTTTTTACACCTTTTTTTTACTCGGAAGTCAGTTAACACATTCTTATTTTCAATAACGGCCTGATGAATGGGAGGTGGGTTAACTGCCTTGTTCAGGGGCAGAACGACAGATTTTTACCTTGTCAATCTTGCAACCTTACAGTTAACTAGTCCAACTCCCACAACCACCTGATACATTGCACTCACGTGGCCTGCCTGTTAGAATTTTACGTAATGTATGACATAACATTGAAGCTTGTACAATGTAACAGGAATATTTAGACTTGGGGATGCCACCCGTTAGATAAAATACCCAACGGTTCCGTATTTCACTGAAATAATAAACGTTTTGTTTTTTCGAAATGATAGTTTCCCGATTCAACCATATTAATGACCAAAGGCTCGTATTTCTGTGTGTTATTATGTTATAATTAAGTCTATGATTTGAAATTTGATAGAGCAGTCTGACTGACTGAGCGATGGTAGGCAGCAGCAGGCTCGTAAGCATTCATTCAAAGAGCACTTTCGTGCGTTTTGCCAGCAGCTCTTCGCAAGCACAGTGCTGTTTATGACTTGAAGCCTATCAACTCCCGAGATTATGCTGGTGTAACCGATGTGAAATGGCTAGCTAGTTAGCGGGGTGCGCGATAATAGCGTTTCAAACGTCACTCGTTCTGAGACTTGGAGTGGTTGTTCCCCTTGCTCTGCATGGGTAACGCTGCTTCGAGGGTGGCTGTTGTCGTTGTGTTCCTGGTTCGAGCCCAGGGAGGAGCGAGGAGAGGGACGGAAGCTATACTGTTACACTGGCCATACTAAAGTGCCTATAAACACATCCAATAGTCAAAGGTTAATGAAATACAAATGGTAGAGAGAAATAGTCCTATAAATACTATATTAACTACAACCTAAAACCTCCTACCTTGGAATATTGAAGACTAATGTTAAAAGGAACCACCTGCTTTCATATGTTCTCATGTTCTGAGCCAGGAACTGAAACGTTAGCTTTCTTACATAGCACATATTGCACTTTTACTTTCTCCTCCAACACTTTGTTTTTGTATTATTTAAACCAAATCGAACATGTTTCATTATTTATTTGAGGCTAAATTGATTTTATTGATGTATTATATTAAGTGAAAATAAGTGTTCATTCAGTATTGTTGTAATTGTCATTATTACAAAAAAAAACGTTTTTAATCGGCCGATTAATCGGTATCGTTTTTTTTTTGGTCCTCCAATAATCGGAATCGGTATTGAAAAATCATAATCGGTCGACCTATAGTTATGACTCTCTACAGTCTGGCCTGTCACATCCAGCTGGTGTTGACTGTCTACTGTCTGGTCTGTCTCAACTAGCTGGTCTTGACTGTCTACAGTCTGGCCTGTCTCATCTAGCTGGTGTTGACTGTCTACAGTCTGGTCTGTCTCATCTAGCTGGTGTTATGAGTCTCTACAGTCTGGTCTGTCTCAACTAGCTGGTCTTGACTGTCTGCTGTCTGGTCTGTCTCAACTAGCTGGTGTTGACTGTCTACTGTCTGGTCTGTCTCATCTAGCTGGTGTTGACTGTCTACTGTCTGGTCTGTCTCATCTAGCTGGTCTTGACTGTCTACTGTCTGGTCTGTCTCATCTAGCTGGTGTTGACTGTCTACTGTCTGGTCTGTCTTAACTAGCTGGTCTTGACTGACGACAGTCTGGTCTGTCTCAACTAGCTGGTCTTGACTGTCTACAGTCTGGTCGGTCTCAACTAGCTGGTGTTGACTGTCTACAGTCTCGTCTATCTCAAATAGCTGGTCAAGACTGTTTACTGTCTGGTCTGTCTCATCTAGCTGGTGTTGACTGTCTACTGTCTGGTCTGTCTCATCTAGCTGGTGTTGACTGTCTACTGTCTGGTCTGTCTCATCTAGCTGGTGTTGACTGTCGACTGTCTTGTCTGGCTCATCTAGCTGGTGTTGACTGTCTACTGTCTGGTCTGTCTCATCTAGCTGGTGTTGACTGTCTACTGTCTGGTCTGTCTCATCTAGCTGGTGTTGACTGTCTACTGTCTGGTCTGTCTCAACTAGCTGGTGTTGACTGTCTACTGTCTGGTCTGTCTCAACTAGCTGGTGTTGACTGTCTACTGTCTGGTCTGTCTCATCTAGCTGGTGTTGACTGTCTACTGTCTGGTCTGTCTCAACTAGCTGGTCTTGACTGTTTACTGTCTGGTCTGTCTCATCTAGCTGGTGTTGACTGTCTACTGTCTGGTCTGTCTTAACTAGCTGGTCTTGACTGACCACAGTCTGGTCTGTCTCAACTAGCTGGTGTTGACTGTCTACTGTCTGGTCTGTCTCATATAGCTGGTGTTGACTGTCTACTGTCTGGTCTGTCTCAACTAGCTGGTCTTGACTGTTTACTGTCTGGTCTGTCTCATCTAGCTGGTGTTGACTGTCTACTGTCTGGTCTGTCTTAACTAGCTGGTCTTGACTGACTACAGTCTGGTCTGTCTCAACTAGCTGGTCTTGACTGTCTACAGTCTGGTCTGTCTCAACTAGCTGGTGTTGACTGTCAAATGTCTGGTCTGTCTCAACTAGCTGGTGTTGACTGTCTACTGTCTGGTCTGTCTCATCTAGCTGGTGTTGACTGTCTACTGTCTGGTCTGTCTCAACTAGCTGGTCTTGACTGTTTACTGTCTGGTCTGTCTCAACTAGCTGGTCTTGACTGTCTACTGTCTGGTCTGTCTCATCTAGCTGGTGTTGACTGTCTACTGTCTGGTCTGTCTTAACTAGCTGGTCTTGACTGACGACAGTCTGGTCTGTCTCAACTAGCTGGTCTTGACTGTCTACAGTCTGGTCTGTCTCAACTAGCTGGTGTTGACTGTCTACAGTCTGGTCTATCTCAAATAGCTGGTCTTGACTGTTTACTGTCTGGTCTGTCTCATCTAGCTGGTGTTGACTGTCTACTGTCTGGTCTGTCTCATCTAGCTGGTGTTGACTGTCTACTGTCTGGTCTGTCTCATCTAGCTGGTTTTGACTGTCTACTGTCTGGTCTGTCTCATCTAGCTGGTGTTGACTGTCTACTGTCTGGTCTGTCTCATCTAGCTGGTGTTGACTGTCTACTGTCTGGTCTGTCTCATCTAGCTGGTGTTGACTGTCTACTGTCTGGTCTGTCTCAACTAGCTGGTGTTGACTGTCTACTGTCTGGTCTGTCTCATCTAGCTGGTGTTGACTGTCTACTGTCTGGTCTGTCTCAACTAGCTGGTCTTGACTGTCTACTGTCTGGTCTGTCTCATCTAGCTGGTGTTGACTGTCTACTGTCTGGTCTGGCTCATCTAGCTGGTGTTGACTGTCTACTGTCTGGTCTGTCTCATCTAGCTGGTGTTGACTGTCTACTGTCTGGTCTGTCTCATCTAGCTGTTGTTGACTGTCCACTGTCTGGTCTGTCTCATCTAGCTGGTGTTGACTGTCTACTGTCTGGTCTGTCTCATCTAGCTGGTGTTGACTGTCTACTGTCTGGTCTGTCTCATCAAGCTGGTCTTGACTGTTTACAGTCTGGTCTGTCTCATCTAGCTGGTGTTGACTGTCTACTGTCTGGTCTGTCTCATCTAGCTGGTGTTGACTGTCTACTGTCTGGTCTGTCTCATCTAGCTGGTGTTGACTGTCTACTGTCTGGTCTGTCTCATCTAGCTGGTGTTGACTGTCTACTGTCTGGTCTGTCTCATCTAGCTGGTGTTGACTGTCTACTGTCTGGTCTGTCTCATCTAGCTGGTGTTGACTGTCTACTGTCTGGTCTGTCTCATCTAGCTGGTGTTGACTGTCTACTGTCTGGTCTGTCCCAACTAGCTGGTGTTGACTGTCTACTGTCTGGTCTGTCTCATCTAGCTGGTGTTGACTGTCTACTGTCTGGTCTCTCTCAACTAGCTGGTCTTGACTGTTTACTGTCTGGTCTGTCTCAACTAGCTGGTGTTGACTGTCTACTGTCTGGTCTGTCTCATCTAGCTGGTGTTGACTGTCTACGGTCTGGTCTGTCTCATCTAGCTGGTGTTGACTGTCTACTGTCTGGTCTGTCTCATCTAGCTGGTGTTGACTGTCTACTGTCTGGTCTGTCTCATCTAGCTGGTGTTGACTGTCTACAGTCTGGTCTGTCTCAACTAGCTGGTCTTGACTGTCTACAGTCTGGTCTGTCTCAACTAGCTGGTGTTGACTGTCTACAGTCTGGTCTATCTCAACTAGCTGGTCTTGACTGTTTACTGTCTGGTCTGTCTCATCTAGCTGGTGTTGACTGTCTACTGTCTGGTCTGTCTCATCTAGCTGGTTTTGACTGTCTACTGTCTGGTCTGTCTCATCTAGCTGGTGTTGACTGTGTACTGTCTGGTCTGGCTCATCTAGCTGGTGTTGACTGTCTACTGTCTGGTCTGTCTCATCTAGCTGGTGTTGACTGTCTACTGTCTGGTCTGGCTCATCTAGCTGGTGTTGACTGTCTACTGTCTGGTCTGTCTCATCTAGCTGGTGTTGACTGTCTACTGTCTGGTCTGTCTCATCTAGCTGGTGTTGACTGTCTACTGTCTGGTCTGTCTCATCTAGCTGGTCTTGACTGTCAACAGTCTGGTCTGTCTCATCTAGCTGGTGTTGACTGTCTACTGTCTGGTCTGTCTCATATAGCTGGTCTTGACTGTCTACTGTCTGGTCTGTCTCATCTAGCTGGTGTTGACTGTCTACTGTCTGGTCTGTCTCATCTAGCTGGTCTTGACTGTCAACAGTCTGGTCTGTCTCATCTAGCTGGTGTTGACTGTCTACTGTCTGGTCTGTCTCATATAGCTGGTCTTGACTGTCTACCGTCTGGTCTGTCTCATATAGCTGGTCTTGACTGTCTACTGTCTGGTCTGTCTCATCTAGCTGGTGTTGACTGTCTACTGTCTGGTCTATCTCAACTAGCTGGTCTTGACTGTCTACCGTCTGGTCTGTCTCAACTAGCTGGTGTTGACTGTCTACAGTTTGGTCTGTCTCAACTAGCTGGTCTTGACTGTCTACAGTCTGGTCTGTCTCAACTAGCTGGTGTTGACTGTCTACAGTCTGGTCTATCTCAAATAGCTGGTCTTGACTGTTTACTGTCTGGTCTGTCTCATCTAGCTGGTGTTGACTGTCTACTGTCTGGTCTGTCTCATCTAGCTGGTGTTGAATGTCTACTGTCTGGTCTGTCTCATCTAGCTGGTGTTGACTATCTACTGTCTGGTCTGTCTCATCTAGCTGGTGTTGACTGTCTACTGTCTGGTCTGTCTCATCTAGCTGGTGTTGACTGTCTACTGTCTGGTCTGTCTCATCTAGCTGGTGTTGACTGTCTACTGTCTGGTATGTCTCAACTAGCTGGTGTTGACTGTCTACTGTCTGGTCTGTCTCATCTAGCTGGTGTTGACTGTCTACTGTCTGGTCTGTCTCAACTAGCTGGTCTTGACTGTCTACTGTCTGGTCTGTCTCATCTAGCTGGTGTTGACTGTCTACTGTCTGGTCTGGCTCATCTAGCTGGTGTTGACTGTCTACTGTCTGGTCTGTCTCATCTAGCTGGTGTTGACTGTCTACTGTCTGGTCTGTCTCATCTAGCTGTTGTTGACTGTCCACTGTCTGGTCTGTCTCATCTAGCTGGTGTTGACTGTCTACTGTCTGGTCTGTCTCATCTAGCTGGTGTTGACTGTCTACTGTCTGGTCTGTCCCAACTAGCTGGTGTTGACTGTCTACTGTCTGGTCTGTCTCATCTAGCTGGTGTTGACTGTCTACTGTCTGGTCTGTCTTAACTAGCTGGTCTTGACTGTCTACAGTCTGGTCTGTCTCAACTAGCTGGTCTTGACTGTCTACAGTCTGGTCTGTCTCATCTAGCTGGTGTTGACTGTCTACTGTCTGGTCTGTCTCATCTAGCTGGTGTTGACTGTCTACTGTCTGGTCTGTCTCATCTAGCTGGTGTTGACTGTCTACTGTCTGGTCTGTCTCATCTAGCTGGTGTTGACTGTCTACAGTCTGGTCTGTCTCAACTAGCTGGTCTTGACTGTCTACAGTCTGGTCTGTCTCAACTAGCTGGTGTTGACTGTCTACAGTCTGGTCTATCTCAACTAGCTGGTCTTGACTGTTTACTGTCTGGTCTGTCTCATCTAGCTGGTGTTGACTGTCTACTGTCTGGTCTGTCTCATCTAGCTGGTGTTGACTGTCTACTGTCTGGTCTGTCTCATCTAGCTGGTGTTGACTGTGTACTGTCTGGTCTGGCTCATCTAGCTGGTGTTGACTGTCTACTGTCTGGTCTGTCTCATCTAGCTGGTGTTGACTGTCTACTGTCTGGTCTGTCTCATCTAGCTGGTGTTGACTGTCTACTGTCTGGTCTGTCTCATCTAGCTGGTGTTGACTGTCTACTGTCTGGTCTGTCTCATCTAGCTGGTGTTGACTGTCTACTGTCTGGTCTGTCTCATCTAGCTGGTCTTGACTGTCAACAGTCTGGTCTGTCTCATCTAGCTGGTGTTGACTGTCTACTGTCTGGTCTGTCTCATATAGCTGGTCTTGACTGTCTACTGTCTGGTCTGTCTCATCTAGCTGGTGTTGACTGTCTACTGTCTGGTCTGTCTCATCTAGCTGGTCTTGACTGTCAACAGTCTGGTCTGTCTCATCTAGCTGGTGTTGACTGTCTACTGTCTGGTCTGTCTCATCTAGCTGGTGTTGACTGTCTACTGTCTGGTCTGTCTCATCTAGCTGGTGTTGACTGTCTACTGTCTGGTCTGTCTCATCTAGCTGGTCTTGACTGTCTACAGTCTGGTCTATCTCAACTAGCTGGTCTTGACTGTCTACCGTCTGGTCTGTCTCAACTAGCTGGTGTTGACTGTCTACAGTCTGGTCTATCTCAACTAGCTGGTCTTGACTGTCTACCGTCTGGTCTGTCTCAACTAGCTGGTGTTGACTGTCTACAGTCTGGTCTGTCTCAACTAGCTGGTCTTGACTGTCTACTGTCTGGTCTGTCTCATCTAGCTGGTGTTGACTGTCTACTGTCTGGTCTGTCTCATCTAGCTGGTGTTGAATGTCTACTGTCTGGTCTGTCTCATCTAGCTGGTGTTGACTATCTACTGTCTGGTCTGTCTCATCTAGCTGGTGTTGACTGTCTACTGTCTGGTCTGTCTCATCTAGCTGGTGTTGACTGTCTACTGTCTGGTCTGTCTCATCTAGCTGGTGTTGACTGTCTACTGTCTGGTATGTCTCAACTAGCTGGTGTTGACTGTCTACTGTCTGGTCTGTCTCATCTAGCTGGTGTTGACTGTCTACTGTCTGGTCTGTCTCAACTAGCTGGTCTTGACTGTCTACTGTCTGGTCTGTCTCATCTAGCTGGTGTTGACTGTCTACTGTCTGGTCTGTCTCAACTAGCTGGTCTTGACTGTCTACTGTCTGGTCTGTCTCATCTAGCTGGTGTTGACTGTCTACTGTCTGGTCTGGCTCATCTAGCTGGTGTTGACTGTCTACTGTCTGGTCTGTCTCATCTAGCTGGTGTTGACTGTCTACTGTCTGGTCTGTCTCATCTAGCTGGTGTTGACTGTTTACTGTCTGGTCTGTCTCAACTAGCTGGTGTTGACTGTCTACTGTCTGGTCTGTCTCATCTAGCTGGTGTTGACTGTCTACGGTCTGGTCTGTCTCAACTAGCTGGTCTTGACTGTCTACAGTCTGGTCTGTCTCAACTAGCTGGTGTTGACTGTCTACAGTCTGGTCTGTCTCATCTAGCTGGTGTTGACTGTCTACTGTCTGGTCTGTCTCATCTAGCTGGTCTTGACTGTTTACTGTCTGGTCTGTCTCATCTAGCTGGTGTTGACTGTCTACTGTCTGGTCTGTCTCATCTAGCTGGTGTTGACTGTCTACTGTCTGGTCTGTCTCAACTAGCTGGTCTTGACTGTCTACTGTCTGGTCTGTCTCATCTAGCTGGTGTTGACTGTCTACTGTCTGGTATGTCTCAACTAGCTGGTGTTGACTGTCTACTGTCTGGTCTGTCTCATCTAGCTGGTGTTGACTGTCTACTGTCTGGTCTGTCTCAACTAGCTGGTCTTGACTGTCTACTGTCTGGTCTGTCTCATCTAGCTGGTGTTGACTGTCTACTGTCTGGTCTGGCTCATCTAGCTGGTGTTGACTGTCTACTGTCTGGTCTGTCTCATCTAGCTGGTGTTGACTGTCTACTGTCTGGTCTGTCTCATCTAGCTGTTGTTGACTGTCCACTGTCTGGTCTGTCTCATCTAGCTGGTGTTGACTGTCTACTGTCTGGTCTGTCTCATCTAGCTGGTGTTGACTGTCTACTGTCTGGTCTGTCTCATCTAGCTGGTGTTGACTGTCTACTGTCTGGTCTGTCTCAACTAGCTGGTGTTGACTGTCTACTGTCTGGTCTGTCTCAACTAGCTGGTCTTGACTGTCTACAGTCTGGTCTGTCTCATCTAGCTGGTGTTGACTGTCTACAGTCTGGTCTGTCTCATCTAGCTGGTGTTGACTGTCTACTGTCTGGTCTGTCTCATCTAGCTGGTGTTGACTGTCTACTGTCTGGTCTGTCTCATCTAGCTGGTGTTGACTGTCCACTGTCTGGTCTGTCTCATCTAGCTGGTGTTGACTGTCTACTGTCTGGTCTGTCTCATCTAGCTGGTGTTGACTGTCTACTGTCTGGTCTGTCTCATCTAGCTGGTCTTGACTGTTTACTGTCTGGTCTGTCTCAACTAGCTGGTGTTGACTGTCTACTGTCTGGTCTGTCTCATCTAGCTGGTGTTGACTGTCTACTGTCTGGTCTGTCTCATCTAGCTGGTGTTGACTGTCTACTGTCTGGTCTGTCTCATCTAGCTGGTGTTGACTGTCTACTGTCTGGTCTGTCTCATCTAGCTGGTGTTGACTGTCTACTGTCTGGTCTGTCTCATCTAGATGGTGTTGACTGTCTACTGTCTGGTCTGTCTCATCTAGCTGGTGTTGACTGTCTACTGTCTGGTCTGTCTCAACTAGCTGGTGTTGACTGTCTACTGTCTGGTCTGTCTCATCTAGCTGGTGTTGACTGTCTACTGTCTGGTCTGTCTCAACTAGCTGGTCTTGACTGTTTACTGTCTGGTCTGTCTCAACTAGCTGGTGTTGACTGTCTACTGTCTGGTCTGTCTCATCTAGCTGGTGTTGACTGTCTACTGTCTGGTCTGTCTCATCTAGCTGGTGTTGACTGTCTACTGTCTGGTCTGTCTCATCTAGCTGGTGTTGACTGTCTACTGTCTGGTCTCTCTCATCTAGCTGGTGTTGACTGTCTACAGGCTGGTCTGTCTCAACTAGCTGGTCTTGACTGTCTACAGTCTGGTCTGTCTCAACTAGCTGGTGTTGACTGTCTACAGTCTGGTCTATCTCAACTAGCTGGTCTTGACTGTTTACTGTCTGGTCTGTCTCATCTAGCTGGTGTTGACTGTCTACTGTCTGGTCTGTCTCATCTAGCTGGTGTTGACTGTCTACTGTCTGGTCTGTCTCATCTAGCTGGTGTTGACTGTGTACTGTCTGGTCTGGCTCATCTAGCTGGTGTTGACTGTCTACTGTCTGGTCTGTCTCATCTAGCTGGTGTTGACTGTCTACTGTCTGGCCTGTCTCATCTAGCTGGTGTTGACTGTCTACTGTCTGGTCTGTCTCATCTAGCTGGTGTTGACTGTCTACTGTCTGGTCTGTCTCATCTAGCTGGTGTTGACTGTCTACTGTCTGGTCTGTCTCAACTAGCTGGTCTTGACTGTTTACTGTCTGGTCTGTCTCAACTAGCTGGTCTTGACTGTCTACTGTCTGGTCTGTCTCATCTAGCTGGTGTTGACTGTCTACTGTCTGGTCTGTCTTAACTAGCTGGTGTTGACTGGTCTGGTCTGTCTCATCTAGCTGGTGTTGACTGTCTACAGTCTGGTCTGTCTCAAATAGCTGGTCTTGACTGTTTACTGTCTGGTCTGTCTCATCTAGCTGGTGTTGACTGTCTACTGTCTGGTCTGTCTCATCTAGCTGGTGTTGACTGTCTACTGTCTGGTCTGTCTCATCTAGCTGGTGTTGACTGTCTACTGTCTGGTCTGTCTCATCTAGCTGGTGTTGACTGTCTACTGTCTGGTCTGTCTCAACTAGCTGGTGTTGACTGTCTACTGTGTGGTCTGTCTCATCTAGCTGGTGTTGACTGTCTACTGTCTGGTCTGTCTCATCTAGCTGGTGTTGACTGTCTACTGTCTGGTCTGTCTCATCTAGCTGGTGTTGACTGTGTCTGGTCTGTCTCAACTAGCTGGTGTTGACTGTCTACTGTCTGGTCTGTCTCAACTAGCTGGTGTTGACTGTCACTGTCTGGTCTGTCTCATCTAGCTGGTGTTGACTGGTCTACTGTCTGGTCTGTCTCAACTAGCTGGTCTTGACTGTCTAGCTGGTGCTGGTGTTGACTGACTGTCTGGTCTGTCTTAACTAGCTGGTCTGGTCTGGTCTCATCTAGCTGGTCTTGACTGTCTACAGTCTGGTCTGTCTCAACTAGCTGGTGTTGACTGTCTACTGTCTGGTCTGGCTCATCTAGCTGGTGTTGACTGTCTACTGTCTGGTCTGTCTCATCTAGCTGGTGTTGACTGTCTACTGCTGGTCTGTCTCATCTAGCTGGTGTTGACTGTCTACTGTCTCATCTGGGTCTGTCTCATCTAGCTGGTGTTGACTGTCTACTGTCTGGTCTGTCTCATCTAGCTGGTCTACTGTCGTGGACTGTGTTGACTGTCTACTGTCTGGTCTGGCTGTTGTTGACTGTCCACTGTCTGGTCTGTCTCATCTAGCTGGTGTTGACTGTCTACTGTCTGGTCTGTCTCATCTAGCTGGTGTTGACTGTCTAGTCTGGTCTGTCTCATCTAGCTGGTGTTGACTGTCTGGTAGCTGGTGTTGACTGTCTACAGGCTGGTCTGTCTCTAGCTGGTCTTGACTGTCTACAGTCTGGTCTGTCTCAACTAGCTGGTGTTGACTGTCTACAGTCTGGTCTATCTCAACTAGCTGGTCTTGACTGTTTACTGTCTGGTCTGTCTCATCTAGCTGGTGTTGACTGTCTACTGTCTGGTCTGTCTCATCTAGCTGGTTTGACTGTCTACTGTCTGGTCTGTCTCATCTAGCTGGTGTTGACTGTGTACTGTCTGGTCTGGCTCATCTAGCTGGTGTTGACTGTCTACTGTCTGGTCTGTCTCATCTAGCTGGTGTTGACTGTCTACTGTCTGGCCTGTCTCATCTAGCTGGTGTTGACTGTCTACTGTCTGGTCTGTCTCATCTAGCTGGTGTTGACTGTCTACTGTCTGGTCTGTCTCATCTAGCTGGTGTTGACTGTCTACTGTCTGGTCTGTCTCATCTAGCTGGTCTTGACTGTTTACTGTCTGGTCTGTCTCAACTAGCTGGTCTTGACTGTCTACTGTCTGGTCTGTCTCATCTAGCTGGTGTTGACTGTCTACTGTCTGGTCTGTCTTAACTAGCTGGTCTTGACTGTTTACAGTCTGGTCTGTCTCATCTAGCTGGTGTTGACTGTCTACAGTCTGGTCTATCTCATCTAGCTGGTCTTGACTGTTTACTGTCTGGTCTGTCTCATCTAGCTGGTGTTGACTGTCTACTGTCTGGTCTGTCTCATCTAGCTGGTGTTGACTGTCTACTGTGTGGTCTGTAGCTGGTGTTGACTGTCTCTGTGTGGTCTGTCTCATCTAGCTGGTGTTGACTGTCTACTGTCTGGTCTGTCTCATCTAGCTGGTGTTGACTGTCTACTGTCTGGTCTGTCTACTGTCTGTCTGGTCTGTCTCAACTAGCTGGTCTTGACTGTCTACTGTCTGGTCTGTCTCATCTAGCTGGTTGTTGACTGTCCACTGTCTGGTCTGTCTCATCTAGCTGGTGTTGACTGTCTACTGTCTGGTCTGTCTCATCTAGCTGGTGTTGACTGTCTACTGTCTGGTCTGTCTCATCTAGCTGGTGTTGACTGTCTACTGTCTGGTCTCTCTCATCTAGCTGGTGTTGACTGTCTACAGGCTGGTCTGTCTCAACTAGCTGGTCTTGACTGTCTACAGTCTGGTCTGTCTCAACTAGCTGGTGTTGACTGTCTACAGTCTGGTCTATCTCAACTAGCTGGTCTTGACTGTTTACTGTCTGGTCTGTCTCATCTAGCTGGTGTTGACTGTCTACTGTCTGGTCTGTCTCATCTAGCTGGTTTTGACTGTCTACTGTCTGGTCTGTCTCATCTAGCTGGTGTTGACTGTGTACTGTCTGGTCTGGCTCATCTAGCTGGTGTTGACTGTACTGTCTGGTCTGTCTCATCTAGCTGGTGTTGACTGTCTACTGTCTGGCCTGTCTCATCTAGCTGGTGTTGACTGTCTACTGTCTGGTCTGTCTCATCTAGCTGGTGTTGACTGTCTACTGTCTGGTCTGTCTCATCTAGCTGGTGTTGACTGTCTACTGTCTGGTCTGTCTCAACTAGCTGGTCTTGACTGTTTACTGTCTGGTCTGTCTCAACTAGCTGGTCTTGACTGTCTACTGTCTGGTCTGTCTCATCTAGCTGGTGTTGACTGTCTACTGTCTGGTCTGTCTTAACTAGCTGGTCTTGACTGACGACAGTCTGGTCTGTCTCAACTAGCTGGTGTTGACTGTCTACAGTCTGGTCTATCTCAAATAGCTGGTCTTGACTGTTTACTGTCTGGTCTGTCTCATCTAGCTGGTGTTGACTGTCTACTGTCTGGTCTGTCTCATCTAGCTGGTGTTGACTGTCTACTGTCTGGTCTGTCTCATCTAGCTGGTGTTGACTGTCTACTGTCTGGTCTGTCTCATCTAGCTGGTGTTGACTGTCTACTGTCTGGTCTGTCTCAGCTAGCTGGTGTTGACTGTCTACTGTGTGGTCTGTCTCATCTAGCTGGTGTTGACTGTCTACTGTCTGGTCTGTCTCAACTAGCTGGTGTTGACTGTCTACTGTCTGGTCTGTCTCATCTAGCTGGTGTTGACTGTCTACAGTCTGGTCTGTCTCAACTAGCTGGTGTTGACTGTCTACTGTCTGGTCTGTCTCAACTAGCTGGTGTTGACTGTCTACTGTCTGGTCTGTCTCATCTAGCTGGTGTTGACTGTGTACTGTCTGGTCTGTCTCAACTAGCTGGTCTTGACTGTTTACTGTCTGGTCTGTCTCAACTAGCTGGTCTTGACTGTCTACTGTCTGGTCTGTCTCATCTAGCTGGTGTTGACTGTCTACTGTCTGGTCTGTCTTAACTAGCTGGTCTTGACTGACGACAGTCTGGTCTGTCTCAACTAGCTGGTCTTGACTGTCTACAGTCTGGTCTGTCTCAACTAGCTGGTGTTGACTGTCTACTGTCTGGTCTGGCTCATCTAGCTGGTGTTGACTGTCTACTGTCTGGTCTGTCTCATCTAGCTGGTGTTGACTGTCTACTGTCTGGTCTGTCTCATCTAGCTGGTGTTGACTGTCTACTGTGTGGTCTGTCTCATCTAGCTGGTGTTGACTGTCTACTGTGTGGTCTGTCTCATCTAGCTGGTGTTGACTGTCTACTGTCTGGTCTGTCTCAACTAGCTGGTGTTGACTGTCTACTGTCTGGTCTGTCTCATCTAGCTGGTGTTGACTGTCTACTGTCTGGTCTGTCTCAACTAGCTGGTCTTGACTGTCTACTGTCTGGTCTGTCTCATCTAGCTGTTGTTGACTGTCCACTGTCTGGTCTGTCTCATCTAGCTGGTGTTGACTGTCTACTGTCTGGTCTGTCTCATCTAGCTGGTGTTGACTGTCTACTGTCTGGTCTGTCTCATCAAGCTGGTCTTGACTGTTTACTGTCTGGTCTGTCTCATCTAGCTGGTGTTGACTGTCTACTGTCTGGTCTGTCTCATCTAGCTGGTGTTGACTGTCTACTGTCTGGTCTGTCTCATCTAGCTGGTGTTGACTGTCTACTGTCTGGTCTGTCTCTCATCTTGCTGTTGTTGACTGTCCACTGTCTGGTCTGTCTCATCTAGCTGGTGTTGACTGTCTACTGTCTGGTCTGTCTCATCTAGCTGGTGTTGACTGTCTACTGTCTGGTCTGTCTCATCTAGCTGGTGTTGACTGTCTACTGTCTGGTCTGTCTCATCTAGCTGGTGTTGACTGTCTACTGTCTGGTCTGTCTCATCTAGCTGGTGTTGACTGTCTACTGTCTGGTCTGTCTCAACTAGCTGGTCTTGACTGTCTACTGTCTGGTCTGTCTCATCTAGCTGGTGTTGACTGTCTACTGTCTGGTCTGGCTCATCTAGCTGGTGTTGACTGTCTACTGTCTGGTCTGTCTCATCTAGCTAAATGACTTAAATGTAAATGTAAATGTACTGTCTGGTCTGTCTCATCTAGCTGTTGTTGACTGTCCACTGTCTGGTCTGTCTCATCTAGCTGGTGTTGACTGTCTACTGTCTGGTCTGTCTCATCTAGCTGGTGTTGACTGTCTACTGTCTGGTCTGTCTCATCAAGCTGGTCTTGACTGTTTACTGTCTGGTCTGTCTCATCTAGCTGGTGTTGACTGTCTACTGTCTGGTCTGTCTCATCTAGCTGGTGTTGACTGTCTACTGTCTGGTCTGTCTCATCTAGCTGGTGTTGACTGTCTACTGTCTGGTCTGTCTCATCTAGCTGGTGTTGACTGTCTACTGTCTGGTCTGTCTCATCTAGCTGGTGTTGACTGTCTACTGTCTGGTCTGTCTCATCTAGCTGGTGTTGACTGTCTACTGTCTGGTCTGTCTCATCTAGCTGGTGTTGACTGTCTACTGTCTGGTCTGTCTCATCTAGCTGGTGTTGACTGTCTACTGTCTGGTCTGTCTCAACTAGCTGGTGTTGACTGTCTACTGTCTGGTCTGTCTCATCTAGCTGGTGTGACTGTCTACTGTCTGGTCTGTCTCAACTAGCTGGTCTTGACTGTTTACTGTCTGGTCTGTCTCATCTAGCTGGTGTTGACTGTCTACTGTCTGGTCTGTCTCATCTAGCTGGTGTTGACTGTCTACTGTCTGGTCTGTCTCATCTAGCTGGTGTTGACTGTCTGTCTGTCTCTCTAGCTGGTGTTGACTGTCTACTGTCTGGTCTGTCTCATCTAGCTGGTGTTGACTGTCTACAGGCTGGTCTGTCTCAACTAGCTGGTCTTGACTGTTTACTGTCTGGTCTGTCTCATCTAGCTGGTGTTGACTGTCTACAGTCTGGTCTATCTCAACTAGCTGGTCTTGACTGTTTACTGTCTGGTCTGTCTCATCTAGCTGGTGTTGACTGTCTACTGTCTGGTCTGTCTCATCTAGCTGGTTTTGACTGTCTACTGTCTGGTCTGTCTCATCTAGCTGGTGTTGACTGTCTACTGTCTGGTCTGTCTCATCTAGCTGGTGTTGACTGTCTACTGTCTGGTCTGTCTCATCTAGCTGGTGTTGACTGTCTACTGTCTGGTCTGTCTCATCTAGCTGGTGTTGACTGTCTACAGTCTGGTCTGTCTCAACTAGCTGGTCTTGACTGTCTACAGTCTGGTCTGTCTCATCTAGCTGGTGTTGACTGTCTACTGTCTGGTCTGTCTCATCTAGCTGGTCTTGACTGTGTACTGTCTGGTCTGGCTCATCTAGCTGGTGTTGACTGTCTACTGTCTGGTCTGTCTCATCTAGCTGGTGTTGACTGTCTACTGTCTGGCCTGTCTCATCTAGCTGGTGTTGACTGTCTACTGTCTGGTCTGTCTCATCTAGCTGGTGTTGACTGTCTACTGTCTGGTCTGTCTCATCTAGCTGGTGTTGACTGTCTACTGTCTGGTCTGTCTCATCTAGCTGGTCTTGACTGTCAACAGTCTGGTCTGTCTCATCTAGCTGGTGTTGACTGTCTACTGTCTGGTCTGTCTCATATAGCTGGTCTTGACTGTCAACAGTCTGGTCTGTCTCATCTAGCTGGTGTTGACTGTCTAGCTGATGTTGACTGTCTACTGTCTGGTCTGTCTCATCTAGCTGGTGTTGACTGTCTACTGTCTGGTCTGTCTCATATAGCTGGTCTTGACTGTCTACCGTCTGGTCTGTCTCATATAGCTGGTCTTGACTGTCTACTGTCTGGTCTGTCTCATCTAGCTGGTGTTGACTGTCTACTGTCTGGTCTATCTCAACTAGCTGGTCTTGACTGTCTACGTCTGGTCTGTCTCAACTAGCTGGTGTTGACTGTCTACAGTCTGGTCTGTCTCAACTAGCTGGTCTTGACTGTCTACAGTCTGGTCTGTCTCAACTAGCTGGTGTTGACTGTCTACAGTCTGGTCTATCTCAAATAGCTGGTCTTGACTGTTTACTGTCTGGTCTGTCTCATCTAGCTGGTGTTGACTGTCTACTGTCTGGTCTGTCTCATCTAGCTGGTGTTGACGGTATGTCTCTAGCTGGTGTTGACTGTCTGGTCTGTCTCATCTAGCTGGTGTTGACTGTCTACTGTCTGGTCTGCTCATCTAGCTGGTGTTGACTGTCTACTGTCTGGTATGTCTCAACTAGCTGGTGTTGACTGTCTACTGTCTGGTCTGTCTCATCTAGCTGGTGTTGACTGTCTACTGTCTGGTCTGTCTCAGCTAGCTGGTCTTGACTGTCTACTGTCTGGTCTGTCTCATCTAGCTGGTGTTGACTGTCTACTGTCTGGTCTGTCTCATCTAGCTGGTGTTTGACTGTCTACTGGTGTCTGTCTACTGTCTGGTCTGTCTCATCTAGCTGGTGTTGACTGTCTACTGTCTGGTCTGTCTCATCTAGCTGGTGTTGACTGTCCACTGTCTGGTCTGTCTCATCTAGCTGGTGTTGACTGTCTACTGTCTGGTCTGTCTCATCTAGCTGTTATTGACTGTCCATCTCAGCTGGTGTTGACTGTCTACTGTCTGGTCTGTCTCATCTAGCTGGTGTTGACTGTCTACTGTCTGGTCTGTCTCATCAAGCTGGTCTTGACTGTTTACTGTCTGGTCTGTCTCATCTAGCTGGTGTTGACTGTCTACTGTCTGGTCTGTCTCATCTAGCTGGTGTTGACTGTCTACTGTCTGGTCTGTCTCATCTAGCTGGTGTTGACTGTCTACTGTCTGGTCTGTCTCATCTAGCTGGTGTTGACTGTCTACTGTCTGGTCTGTCTCATCCAGCTGGTGCTTGACTGTCTACTGTCTGGTCTGTCTCATCTAGCTGGTGTTGACTGTCTACTGTCTGGTCTGTCTCATCTAGCTGGTGTTGACTGTCTACTGTCTGGTCTGTCTCAACTAGCTGGTGTTGACTGTCTACTGTCTGGTCTGTCTCATCTAGCTGGTGTTGACTGTCTACTGTCTGGTCTGTCTCAACTAGCTGGTCTTGACTGTTTACTGTCTGGTCTGTCTCAACTAGCTGGTGTTGACTGTCTACTGTCTGGTCTGTCTCATCTAGCTGGTGTTGACTGTCTACTGTCTGGTCTGTCTCATCTAGCTGGTGTTGACTGTCTACTGTCTGGTCTGTCTCATCTAGCTGGTCTTGACTGTCTACTGTCTGGTCTGTCTCATCTAGCTGGTGTTGACTGTCTACAGTCTGGTCTGTCTCAACTAGCTGGTCTTGACTGTCTACAGTCTGGTCTGTCTCAACTAGCTGGTGTTGACTGTCTACTGTCTGGTCTGTCTCATCTAGCTGGTGTTGACTGTCTACTGTCTGGTCTGTCTCATCTAGCTGGTGTTGACTGTTTACTGTCTGGTCTGGCTCATCTAGCTGGTGTTGACTGTCTACTGTCTGGTCTGTCTCATCTAGCTGGTGTTGACTGTCTACTGTCTGGCCTGTCTCATCTAGCTGGTGTTGACTGTCTACTGTCTGGTCTGTCTCATCTAGCTGGTGTTGACTGTCTACTGTCTGGTCTGTCTCATCTAGCTGGTGTTGACTGTCCAACTGTCTGGTCTGTCTCATCTAGCTGGTCTTGACTGTCAACAGTCTGGTCTGTCTCATCTAGCTGGTCTTGACTGTCAACAGTCTGGTCTGTCTCATCTAGCTGGTGTTGACTGTCTACTGTCTGGTCTGTCTCATATAGCTGGTCTTGACTGTCTACCGTCTGGTCTGTCTCATATAGCTGGTCTTGACTGTCTACTGTCTGGTCTGTCTCATCTAGCTGGTGTTGACTGTCTACTGTCTGGTCTATCTCAACTAGCTGGTCTTGACTGTCTACTGTCTGGTCTGTCTCAACT
>NW_026284507.1:0-13352 GCF_023373465.1 Oncorhynchus keta
ATCCATATATCCATAAGCACCAGGCATATCCATACATAGTATAGCATCCATATCCATATCCATATATCCATATACCATATATACATATATACATATATCATATATCCATATATCTATTCAGGTTACATATCCATATATACATATATATCATATATCCATATATCATATATCCATATCAAGATGCATACAATCCATACATCAACATACATATATGGACATCCACATATCCATATATCATATATCCATATCCATATATCCATAGTATCCATATCCATCCGTAGTATCAAGTATCCATACATCCATATACATATATACACATACATATATCCATATCAATATCCATATATCAATATCCATATATCAATATCCATATATCCATATATCAATATCCATATATCAATATCCATATCAATATCCATATATCAATATCCATATATCAATATACATATATCAATATCCATATATCCATATATCAATATCAATATATCAATATCCATATATCAATATACATATCAATATCCATATATCAATATCCATATCAATATCCATATATCAATATACATATATCAATATACATATATCAATATCCATATATCAATATCCATATATCAATATCCATATATCCATATCAATATCCATATATCAATATCCATATCAATATCCATATATCCATATATTCATATATCAATATACATATATCCATATATTCATATATCAATATCCATATATCAATACTTTTTAATTTTTTTATTTCACCTTTATTTAACCAGGTAGGCTAGTTGAGAACACGTTCTCATTTGCAACTGCGACCTGGCCAAGATAAAGCATAGCAGTGTGAACAGACAACACAGAGTTACACATGGAGTAAACAATTAGCAAGTCAATAACACAGTAGAAAAAAGTCTATGGGAGTCTATATACAATGTGTGCAAAAGGCATGAGGTAGGCGAATAATTACAATATTGCAGATTAACACTGGAGTGATAAATGATCAGATGATCATGTACAGGTAGAGATATTGGTGTGCAAAAGAGCAGAAAAGTAAATAAATAAAAACTGTAGGGGATGAGGTAGGTGAAAATGGGTGGGCTATTTACCAATAGATTATGTACAGCTGCAGCGATCGGTTAGCTGCTCAGATAGCTGATGTTTGAAGTTGGTGAGGGAGATAAAAGTCTTCCAACTTCAGCGATTTTGCAATTCGTTCCAGTCACAGGCAGCAGAGTACTGGAACGAAAGGCGGCCGAATGAGGTGTTGGCTTTAGGGATGATCAGTGAGATACACCTGCTGGAGCGCGTGCTACGGATGGGTGTTGCCATCGTGACCAGTGAACTGAGATAAGGCGGAGCTTTACCTAGCATGGCCTTGTAGATGACCTGGAGCCAGTGGGTCTGGCGACGAATATGTAGCGAGGGCCAGCCGACTAGAGCATACAAGTCGCAGTGGTGGGTAGTATAAGGTGCTTTTGTGACAAAACGGATGGCACTGTGATAAACTGCATCCAATTTGCTGAGTAGAGTGTTGGGAAGTAATTTGTAGATGACATCGCCGAAGTCGAGATCGGTAGGATAGTCAGTTTTACTAGGGTAAGCTTGCATGGAGGAAGGGAGGCTTTGTTGCGGAATAGAAAGCCGACTCTTGATTTAATTTTCGATTGGAGATGTTTGGTTATGGGTCTGAAGGAGAGTTTGTAGTCTAGCCAGACACCTAGGTACTTATAGGTGTCCACATATTCAAGGTCGGAAACCATCCAGTGTGTTGATGCTAATCAGGCATGCGGGTGCAGGCATGATCGTGGTTGAAAAGCATGCATTTGGTTTTACTGGCGTTTAAGAGCAGTTGGAGGCCACGGAAGGAGTGGTTATGCGGGCATTGAAGCTCGTTTGGAGGTTAGATAGCACAGTGTCCAAGGACGGGCCGGAAGTATATAGAATGGTGTCATTCAAGAGAGGTGGATCAGGAATTGCCCGCAGCAAGAGCAACATCATTGATATATACAGAGAAAAGAGTCGGCCCGAGAATTGAACCCTGTGGCACCCCCATAGAGACTGCCAGAGGACCGGACAGCATGCCCTCCGATTTGACACTGAACTCTGTCTGCAAAAGTAATTGGTGAACCAGGCAAGGCAGTCATCCGAAAACCGAGGCTACTGAGTCTGCCTATAAGAATATGGTGATTGACAGAGTCGAAAACCTTGGCAAGGTCGATGAAGACGGCTGCACAGTACTCTTTTATCGATGGCGGTTATGATGTCGCTTTAAACCTTGAGTGTGGCTGAGGTGCACCCGTGACCGGCTCGAAACCAGATTGCATAGCGGAGAAGGTACGGGATTCGAGATGGTCAGTGAGCTGTTTGTTGACTTGGCTTTCAAGACCTTAGATAGGCAGGGCAGAATGGATATAGGTCTGTGTTTGGGTCCAGGTGCCTTTGAAGGGGGGATGACTGCGGCAGCTTTCCAATTTTGGGGATCTCAGACGATATGAAAGAGAGGTTGAACAGGCTGGTAATAGGGGCTACATAATGGCGGCGGATAGTTTCAGAAATAGAGGGTCCAGATTGTCAAGCCCAGCTGATTTGTATGGGTCCAGGTTTTGCAGCTCTTTCAGAACATCTGCTATCTGATTTGGGTAAAGGAGAACCTGGAAAGGCTTGGGCAGGAGCTATGGGGGTGGGGGGTGGAGCTGTTGGCCGAGGTAGAGTAGCCAGGCGGAAGGCATGGCCAGCCGCTGAGAAATGCTTGTTGAAGTTTTCGATAATCATGGATTTGTCGGTGGTGACCGTGTTACCTAGCCTCAGTGCAGTGGGCAGCTGGGAGGAGGTGCTCTACCTTCCATGGACTTCACAGTGTCCCAGAACTTTTTGAGTTTGAGCTACAGGATGCAAACTCTGCCTGAAGAAGCTGGCCTTAGCTTTCCTGACTGACTGCGTGGTTCCTGGTTCCTGACTTCCCTGAACAGTTGCATATTACATTTAGCATTTACATTTAAGTCATTTAGATGAGGTCGCTTCCTTATCCAGAAAGCGCTCACAGAAGTGTTTTACAAGTGATTGGTACGCATACACCTTATGACAACCAGTGGAACAGCCAGTTGCATCTAAATCTTGTTGGGGGGATTTACATTTACATTTAAGAAGGGGGTGACAAAGGATTACATCCAGTGGAACAGCCACTTTACCTATAAATCTTACCCTATCCTAGGTATTCCTTGAAGAGGTGGGGTTTCAGGTGTCTCCGGAAGGTGGTGATTGACTCCGCTGTCCTGGCGTCGTGAGGGAGTTTGTTCCACCATTGGGGGCCAGAGCAGCTTAACAGTTTTGACTGGGCTGAGCGGGAACTGTACTTCCTCAGTGGTAGGGGAGCGAGCAGGCCAGAGGTGGATGAACGCAGTGTCCTTGTTTGGGTGTAGGGCCTGATCAGAGCCTGGAGGTACTGAGGTGCGTTCCCCCTCACAGCTCCGTAGGCGAGCACCATGGTCTTGTAGCGGATGCGAGCTTCAACTGGAAGCCAGTGAGAGAGCGGAGGAGCGGGGGTGACGTGAGAGAACTTGGGAAGGTTGAACACCAGACGGGCTGCGAGCGTTTCTGGATGAGTTGTAGGGGTTTAATGGCACAGGCAGGGAGCCCAGCCAACAGCGAGTTGCAGTAATCAAGACGGGAGATGACAAGTGCCTGGATTAGGACCCTGCGCCGCTTCCTGTGTGAGGCAGGGTCGTACTCTGCGGATGTTGTAGAGCATGAACCTACAGGAACGGGACACCGCCTTGATGTTAGTTGAGAAACGTCAGGGTGTTGTCCAGGATCACGCCAAGGTTCTTAGCGCTCTGGGAGGAGGACACAATGGAGTTGTCAACCGTGATGGCGAGATCATGGAACGGGCAGTCCTTCCCCGGGAGGAAGAGGAGCTCCGTCTTGCTGAGGTTCAGCTTGAGGTGGTGATCCGTCATCCACACTGATATGTCTGCCAGACATGCAGAGATGCGATTCGCCACCTGGTCATCAGAAGGGGGAAAGGAGAAGATTAATTGTGTGTCGTCTGCATAGCAATGATAGGAGAGACCATGTGAGGTTATGACAGAGCCAAGTGACTTGGTGTATAGCGAGAATAAGAGAGGGCCTAGAACAGAGCCCTGGGGACACCAGTGGTGAGAGCGTGCAGAGGAGACAGATTCTCGCCACGCCACCTGGTAGGAGCGACCTGTCAGGTAGGACGCAATCCAAGCGTGGGCCGCGCCGGAGATGCCCCAACTCGGAGAGGTGGAGAGGGATCTGATGGTTCACAGTATCGAAGGCAGCCGATAGGTCTAGAAGGATGAGAGCAGAGGAGAGAGTTAGCTTTAGCAGTGCGGAGCGCCTCCGTGATACAGAGAAGAGCAGTCTCAGTTGAATGACTAGTCTTGAAACCTGACTGATTTGGATCAAGAAGGTCATTCTGAGAGAGATAGCGGTAGAGCTGGCCAAGGACAGCACGCTCAAGAGTTTTGGAGAGAAAAAGAGAAGGGATACTGGTCTGTAGTTGTTGACATCGGAGGGATCGAGTGTAGGTTTTTTCAGAAGGGAGTGCAACTCTCGCTCTCTTGAAGCGGGAGGGACGTAGCCAGCGGTCAGGGATGAGTTGATGAGCGAGGTGAGGTAGGGAGAAGGTCTCCGGAAATGGTCTGGAGAAGAGAGGAGGGATAGGGTCAAGCGGGCAGGTTGTTGGGCGGCCGGCCGTCACAAGACGCGAGATTTCATCTGGAGAGAGAGGGGAGAAAGAGGTCAGAGCATAGGGTAGGGCAGTGTGAGCAGAACCAGCAGTGTCGTTTGACTTAGCAAACGAGGATCGGATGTCATCGACCTTCTTTTCAAAATGGTTGACGAAGTCATCTGCAGAGAGGAGGAGGGAGGGGAGGATTCAGGAGGGAGGAGAAGGTGGCAAAGAGCTTCCTAGGGTTAGAGGCAGATGCTTGAATTTAGAATGGTAGAAAGTGGCTTTAGCAGCAGAGACAGAGGAGGAAAATGTAGAGAGGAGGGAGTGAAAGGATGCCAGGTCCGCAGGGAGGCGAGTTTTCCTCCATTTCCGCTCGGCTGCCCGGAGCCCTGTTCTGTGAGCTCGCAATGAGTCGTCGAGCCACGGAGGCGGGAGGGAGGACCGAGCCGGCCTGGAGGATAGGGGACATAGGAGTCAAGGATGCAGTAAGGGAGGAGAGGGAGGGTTGAGGAGGCAGAATCAGGAGATAGGTTGGAGAAAGTTTGAGCAGAGGGAAGAGAAGATAGGATGGAAGAGGAGAGAGTAGCGGGGAGAGAGAGCGAAGGTTGGGACGGCGCGATACCATCCAGTAGGGGCAGTGTGGGAAGTGTTGGATGAGAGCGAGAGGGAAAAGGATACAAGGTAGTGGTCGGAGACTTGGAGGAGTTGCAATGAGGTTAGTGGAAGAACAGCATCTAGTAAAGATGAGGTCAAGCGTATTGCCTGCCTTGTGAGTAGGGGGAAGGTGAGAGGGTGAGGTCAAAGAGGAGAGGAGTGGAAAGAAGGAGGCAGAGAGGAATGAGTCAAAGGTAGACGTGGGGAGGTTAAAGTCGCCCAGAACTGTGAGAGGTGAGCCGTCCTCAGGAAAGGAGCTTATCAAGGCATCAAGCTCATTGATGAACTCTCCGAGGAACCTGGAGGGCGATAAATGATAAGGATGTTAAGCTTGAAAGGGCTGGTAACTGTGACAGCATGGAATTCAAAGGAGGCAATAGACAGATGGGTAAGGAGAAAGAGAGAAAGACCACTTGGGAGAGATGAGGATCCCGGTGCCACCACCCCGCTGACCAGAAGCTCTCGGGGTGTGCGAGAACACGTGGGCGGACGAGGAGAGAGCAGTAGGAGTAGCAGTGTTATCTGTGGTGATCCATGTTTCCGTCAGTGCCAGAAGTCAAGGGACTGGAGGAGGCATAGGCTGAGATGAACTCTGCCTTGTTGGCCGCAGATTGGCAGTTCCAGAGGCTACCAGAGACCTGGAACTCCACGTGGGTCGTACGCGCTGGGACCACCAGGTTAGGGTGGTCGCGGCCACGCCGTGTGGAGCGTTTGTATGGTCTGTGCAGAGAGGAGAGAACAGGGATAGACAGACACATAGTTGACAGGCTACAGAAAAGGCTACGCTAATGCAAGGAAATTGGAATGACAAGCGGACTACACGTCTCGAATGTTCAGAAAGTTAAACTACGTAGCAAGAATCTTATTGACTAAAATGATTAAAATGATACAGTACTGCTAAAGTAGGCTAGCTGGCAGTAGCTGCGTTGTTGACACTACACTAATCAAGTCGTTCCGTTGAGTGTAATAATTTCTACAGTGCTGCTGTTCGGGGCTAGCTGGCTAGCTAGCAGTGTTGTTTCGTTACGTTGAGTTAAAAGAGCGACAATAGCTAGGAAATCGGTCTAGACTACAATTATCTTTGAAACAAAAAGCTAGCTATTAGCTAGCTACGATCAAACAAATCAAACCGTTGTACTGTAATGAAATGAATACTCCCATATCGCGGGGACTGTTCGATGCTATTGCAGTCCGCCACAGGATGTTTTGTGCTGGTCGAGGGCAGTCAGGTCTGGAAGTGAACCAGGGCTGTATCTCTTCTTAGTTTTGCAAACGGAGCATGCTTATCTAAAATGGTGAGGAAGTTACTCTTAAACAATGACCAGGCATCCTCAGCTGGACGGGATGGTCAATGTCCTTCCAGGATACCGGGCCAGGTCGATTAGAGGCCTGCTCACAGAAGTGTTTTAGGGAGCGTTTGACAGTGATGTGGTCCTTCTAGCTCAGTTGGTACAGGCATGGAGCTAGCCCAGGGTACGAAAATCCCCGGGACCACCTCACACTCAAATGCACAAACTGAGATGATTGTGGCTTTGGATAATGAATGGCATAATGAATTGGAGATGTTTGTTCCTCGGCATACACATACAGAGCAAACTGAGGCATTGGTGGACACTGACAGGTTGAAGACAGCGGCAGCGTGTATTTGGAGGCCAGTTGGTCAGGAGATTGAGCACTCACAAACTTCTACAGATGTTAGTACCTGGTGGGCTGTTCCTTGCCTATTTGGTGAGACTGCTCTAGCCCTCCAACCGTAAGGCTCTCCAGAGGGTGTTAAGCATATCCCAGTTTAGGCACCCTAACAGAACAAACTCTGAATCTAGAGGTGGCAATCAATTCACAAATGGTGTCCAGGGCACAGCTGGGAGCTGAGGGTCATACCAGGCGGCAACAGTGTTCAGACTTATTTCTGGAAGGCGATTTTTAAGTATTAGTAGTTTGAGCTGTTTGGGTACCTGGAAAGTATGACATTACTTTGCAGGCCATCTCTGCAGTCTGCAACCCTCCCCCTTTGGCAGTTCTATCTTGACGGAAGATGTTATAGTTGGCTGCTGGAAATCTCTGTTTTGACACTGACCCTTCTTGAGCCAGGATTAAGACACGGCAAGGACATCAGGTTAGCAGAGTGTGCTAAAATATATAAAACAAACTTGGAATGCTACCTTTATGATGTTGACATGCATGAAACCAAGGCTTTTTCATCACAGAAGTCAACAAATGAGGTGTATATAGGGCCTGGGTTTACTCACATCACCCGCGGAACAGAGAAGGACATGTATGACTAGCCAGGCTATCAAAACTGGTCGCCACTTTGTTTACAGGGATAAGAGGAGCAGGTTTCTGGGCATGGTAGAATATATTCAGGGCATAATGCGCAGACAGGGGTATGGTGGGTGCGGGTACCATCACTCATTCATAGGCACTGGGTGATGATGAGAGAGGTTTATCTCTTACACTGTGTATAAGACTGGTTGTAATGGGTGAGTTAAATTACTTGTATGTGTCACTGGAGGGGTGACAAAGGAAAGCACAGGGTATGCATTGGGACTAGGGCTCCATTGTAACTAAAACAATGATAACTAACCTGAGCAACAGTATACAAGGCATATTGACATTTGAGAGAGACATACAGCGAGGCATGCAGTAATCACAGGTGGGTTGAATTGGGAAAGCTAGCTAAAACAGTAGGTGAGACAGCAACAGCTAGTTGCTTAGCACAACAGCAGGTAAACGTCTAGGCAAAATGGCATTAACTATATATTATGAGGGGGGCCAACAGATAAAACAAACAAGCAGCATGGATACCGTGATTAATGGACAGTCCAGCGTGCGCTCAGCTATGTAGAAGATCAGTGTCCAGGGGGCAGCGGTGGATGGGGCAGGGGCTGGACTGGTGTTATTCAGATTTAAAAATCTAGCAATGACTAAATAGCTTGTAGCTAGTTAGCTGGTTAGCTTCTGGAGGTTCTTGATGATGTTCTAAAAATTAAAAATAATAGCGATTCCGTATCACATTAGGTGAGGCAGGTTTCCGGAAGGTATAAACAAATTTTTAAAAATCTAGAAAAATCAATTACATATGGGTCCACTGAGTGTTTGGGACGCTGATTCAGACGGTTAGCAGGCCTGTGCTAACAAGCTAACAGTTAGCAGGCGGGGTAAACAAAGGTAGTAGTTAGCGGTTTGGGCTAAACAAGCTATGCAGTTACTTTGCCGAATTAGCAAGCAGTAGTGCAGGGCTAGAGAGTTAGCCTTTGGGGACTATCTTGACGGAAGATGTCCTCTTCATGCGGTGACATCGATCAGAATTTTGGTGGCCTTCTTGAGCCAGGAGTATGCTACGGTGGCAGCACAGGGGCTGGCCAGGGGTTAGCTTCAAGTGGGTGGAAACGCTAGCCAGGAGTAATCATCCAGGGTTGGGAGTTTAGCTAGATAGCTAGTTGTGAAGATCCAGCTGAAAAATGTTCCGTTTGCAGTGGAATCACGGGGGATAAAAAAAAAAATAAATGAGTCCGTTATGCTCTGGTTAGCGTGGCGTTGTTCAACTGGCGAGAGCTTTCAGAGCTAAAGGATAGCTGATGACTGGTTAGCTGGAAGACCGCTAGCAATGTTTTGCTGACATAGCTGGTGGTTAGCTGGCTAGCTTCAGTTGAGGTTCCGGTTCTGAAGTAAATAAATACTTAGGAAAAATAGCTACATTGGGGTGAGGCGGGTTGCAGGAGACTATTTGGAAGCTTAGGTTTAGCAAAATGTTTTAAAGATATGCAAAGAAAAATATCTAAAACAAATAGACGATATATACATATCAATATCCGACTTACTGCTACGCCATCTTGGAATGAGTCAATATATCCATATATCAATATACATATATCAATATCCATATCAATATCCATATATCCATATATCAATATACATATATCAATATCAATATCCATATATCAATATCCATATCCATATATCAATATATCAATATCCATATATCAATATCCATATCAATATCCATATATCCATATATCAATATACATATATCAATATCAATATCCATATATCAATATCCATATCCATATATCCATATATCAATATCCATATATCCATATCAATATCCATATATCCATATCAATATCCATATATCAATATTCATATATCCATATATCAATATCCATATATCAATATCCATATACATATATCAATATACATATACATATATCAATATACATATATCAATATCCATATATCAATATACATATATCAATATCCATATATCAATATCCATATATCAATATCAATATCCATATATCAATATCCATATATCCATATACATATATCCATATATCAATATCCATATATCAATATCCATATATCCATATATCAATATCCATATATCCATATATCAATATCCATATATCAATATCCATATATCCATATATCAATATCCATATATCAATATCCATATATCAATATACATATATCAATATCCATATATCCATATATCAATATCCATATATCCATATATCAATATCCATATATCAATATCCATATATCCATATATCCATATATCAATATCCATATATCCATATATCAATATCCATATATCAATATCCATATATCAATATATCAATATCCATATATCAATATACATATATCAATATCCATATATCCATATATCAATATCCATATATCAATATCCATATATCCATATATCAATATACATATATCAATATCCATATATCCATATATCAATATACATATATCCATATATCAATATACATATATCCATATATCAATATCCATATATCCATATATCAATATACATATATCAATATACATATATCAATATCCATATACATATATCAATATACATATATCAATATACATATATCCATATATCCATATATCAATATACATATCCATATATCAATATCCATATACATATATCAATATCCATATACATATATCCATATATCAATATCCATATATCAATATACATATATCAATATCCATATATCCATATATCAACATACATATATCAATATACATATATCAATATCCATATACATATATCCATATACATATATCCATATCCATATACATATATCAATATCCATATACATATATCCATATATCAATATCCATATATCAATATCCATATATCCATATATCAATATACATATATCAATATATACATATCCATATACCATATCCATATATCAATATACATATATCCATATATCAATATCCATATATCCATATATCAATATACATATATCAATATACATATATCAATATCCATATACATATGTCAATATACATATATCCATATATCAATATCACATATATCCATATATCAATATCCATATATCCATATATCAATATCCATATACATATATCAATATACATATATCAATATCCATATATCAATATCCATATACATATATCCATATATCAATATCCATATATCAATATCCATATACATATATCCATATATCAATATCCATATATCAAATATACATATATCCATATACATATATCCATATCCATATACATATATCAATATCCATATACATATATCCATATATCAATATCCATATATCCATATATCAATATCCATATATCAATATACATATATCAATATATCAATATCAATATATCAATATCCATATATCAATATCCATATATCAATATCACATATATCCATATACATATATCAATATCCATATATCAATATCCATATATCCATATACATATATCAATATACATATATCAATATCCATATATCCATATATCAATATACAATATCCATATACATATATCCATATATCCAATATACATATATCAATATACATATATCAATATCATATATACATATATCCATTTACATATATCCATATATCATATATCAATATACATATATCAATATCCATATATCAATATCCATATACATATACCAATATACATATATATACATATATCAATATATCATATATCCATATACATATATCAATATATCCATATATCCAATATACATATATCAATATATCAATATCAATATATCAATATCCATATATCCATATACATATATCAATATACATATATCCATATACATATCAATCAATATCAATATACATATATCCATATATCAATATCCATATATTAATATACATATATCCATATATCAATATCCATATATTAATATACATATATCCATATACATATATATATATCAATATCCATATATCAATATCCATATATCAATATCCATATATCAATATCCATATATCAATATACATATATACATATACATATATCCATATCCATATATCAATATCCATATATCAATATCCATATATCCATATACATATATCCATATACATATATCAATATCCATATAATACATATACATATATCCATATACATATATCCATATACATATATCAATATACATATCCACATATACATATATCAATATCCATATACATATATCCATATATCAATATCCATGTATCAATATCCATATATCAATATACATATATCCATATACATATATCCATATCATATACATATATCAATATCCATATACATATATCCATATATCAATATCCATATATCCATATATCAATATCCATATATCAATATACATATATCCATATATCAATATCCATATATCAATATCCATATATCAATATCCATATATCAATATACATATATCCATATACATATATCAATATCCATATATCAATATCCATATATCCATATACATATATCAATATACATATATCAATATCCATATATCCATATATCAATATCCATATATCAATATCCATATATCCATATATCAATATACATATATCAATATACATATATCAATATCCATATACATATATCCATATACATATATCCATATATCCATATATCAATATACATATATCAATATCCATATATCCATATATCAATATCCATATACATATATCCATATATCATATATCCATATATCAATATCCATATATCCATATATCCATATATCAATATATCCATATATCAATATACATATATCAATATATCAATATCCATATATCAATATCCATATATCAATATCCATATATCCATATACATATATCAATATACATATATCCATATACATATATCAATATCCATATACATATATCCATATATCAATATCCATATATTAATATACATATATCCATATATCAATATCCATATATTAATATACATATATCCATATACATATACATATATCAATATCCATATATCAATATCCATATATCAATATACATATATCCATATACATATACATATATCCATATCCATATATCAATATCCATATATCAATATCCATATATCAATATCCATATATCCATATACATATATCCATATACATATATCCATATACATATATCAATATACATATATCCATATACATATATCAATATCCATATACATATATCAATATATCAATATCCATATATCAATATCCATATATCCATATACATATATCAATATACATATATCCATATACATATATCCATATACATATATCAATATACATATATCCATATCCATATATCAATATCCATATATTAATATACATATATCCATATACATATACATATATCAATATCCATATATCAATATCCATATATCAATATACATATATCCATATACATATACATATATCCATATCCATATATCAATATCCATATATCAATATCCATATATCAATATCCATATATCCATATACATATATCCATATACATATATCCATATCCATATATCAATATCCATATACATATATCAATATATCCATATATTAATATACATATATCAATATATCAATATCCATATATCAATATCCATATATCCATATCCATATATCCATATCCATATATCCATATCCATATATCAATATACATATATCAATATCCATATATCAATATCCATATACATATATCCATATATCAATATCCATATATAATATACATATATCCAT
>NW_026284508.1:0-2967 GCF_023373465.1 Oncorhynchus keta
GGTGAGAAGGATTACTTATCCTATCCTAGGTATTCCTTGAAGAGGTGGGGTTTCAGGTGTCTCCGGAAGGTGGTGATTGACTCCGCTGTCCTGGCGTCGTGAGGAGTTTGTTCCACCATTGGGGGCCAGAGCAGCGAACAGTTTTGACTGGGCTGAGCGGGAACTGTACTTCCTCAGTGGTAGGGAGGCGAGCAGGCCAGAGGTGGATGAACGCAGTGCCCTTGTTTGGGTGTAGGGCCTGATCAGAGCCTGGAGGTACTGAGGTGCCGTTCCCCTCACAGCTCCGTAGGCAAGCACCATGGTCTTGTAGCGGATGCGAGCTTCAACTGGAAGCCAGTGGGAGAGCGGAGGAGCGGGGTGACGTGCGAGAACAGGAAGGTTGAACACCAGACGGGCTGCGGCGTTCTGGATGAGTTGTAGGGGTTTAATGGCACAGGCAGGGAGCCCAGCCAACAGCGAGTTGCAGTAATCAGACGGGAGATGACAAGTGCCTGGATTAGGACCTGCGCCGCTTCCTGTGTGAGGCAGGGTCGTACTCTGCGGATGTTGTAGAGCATGAACCTACAGGAACGGGACACCGCCTTGATGTTAGTTGAGAACGACAGGGTGTTGTCCAGGATCACGCCAAGGTTCTTAGCGCTCTGGGAGGAGGACACAATGGAGTTGTCAACCGTGATGGCGAGATCATGGAGCGGGCAGTCCTTCCCGGGAGGAAGAGGAGCTCCGTCTTGCTGAGGTTCAGCTTGAGGTGGTGATCCGTCATCCACACTGATATGTCTGCCAGACATGCAGAGATGCGGTCGCCACCTGGTCATCAGAAGGGGAAAGGGAAGATTAATTGTGTGTCGTCTGCATAGCAATGATAGGAGAGACCATGTGAGTTATGACAGAGCCAAGTGACTTGGTGTATAGCGAGAATAGGAGAGGGCCTAGAACAGAGCCCTGGGGGACACCAGTGGTGAGAGCGCGTGGTGAGGAGACAGATTCTCGCCACGCCACCTGGTAGGAGCGACCTGTCAGGTAGGACGCAATCCAAGCGTGGGCCGCGCCGAGAGATGCCCAACTCGGAGAGGGTGGAGAGGAGGATCTGATGGTTCACAGTATCGAAGGCAGCCGATAGGTCTAGAAGGATGAGAGCAGAGGAGAGAGTTAGCTTTAGCAGTGCGGAGCGCCTCCGTGATACAGAGAAGAGCAGTCTCAGTTGAATGACTAGTCTTGAAACCTGACTGATTTGGATCAAGAAGGTCATTCTGAGAGAGATAGCGGTAGAGCTGGCCAAGGACGGCACGTTCAAGAGTTTTGGAGAAAAAGAGAAGGGATACTGGTCTGTAGTTGTTGACATCGGAGGGATCGAGTGTAGGTTTTTCAGAAGGGTGCAACTCTCGCTCTCTTGAAAGACGGAAGGGCGTAGCCAGCGGTCAGGGATGAGTTGATGAGCGAGGTGAGGTAAGGGAGAAAGGTCTCGGAAATGGTCTGGGAAGAGAGGAGGGGATAGGGTCAGCGGGCAGGTTGTTGGGCGGCCGGCCGTCACAAAACAGCGAGATTTCATCTGGAGAGAGAGGGGAGAAAGAGGTCAGAGCATAGGGTAGGGCAGTGTGAGCAGAACCAGCGGTGTCGTTTGACTTAGCAAGCGAGGATCGGATGTCGTCGACCTTCTTTTCAAAATGGTTGTGAAGTCATCTGCAGAGAGGGGGAGGAGGGAGGAGGATTCAGGAGGGAGGAGAAGGTGGCAAAGAGCTTCCTAGGGTTAGAGGCAGATGCTTGGAATTTAGAATGGTAGAAAGTGGCTTTAGCAGCAGAGACAGAGGAGGAAAATGTAGAGAGGAGGGAGTGAAAGGATGCCAGGTCCGCAGGAGGCGGTTTTCCTCCATTTCCGCTCGGCTGCCCGGAGCCCTGTTCTGTGAGCTCGCAATGAGTCGTCGAGCCACGGAGCGGGAGGGAGGACCGAGCCGGCCTGGAGGATAGGGGACATAGAGAGTCAAAGGATGCAGAAAGGGAGGAGAGGAGGGTTGAGGAGGCAGAATCAGGAGATAGGTTGGAGAAGGTTTGAGCAGAGGAAGAGATGATAGGATGGAAGAGGAGAAGTAGCGGGGAGAAAGCGAAAGGTTGGGACGCGATACCATCCAGTAGGGGGCAGTGTGGGAAGTGTTGGATGAGAGCGAGAGGGAAAAAGGATACAAGGTAGTGGTCGGAGACTTGGAGGAGTTACAATGAGGTTAGTGGAAGAACAGCATCTAGTAAAGATGAGGTCAGCGTATTGCCTGCCTTGTGAGTAGGGGGAAGGTGAGAGGTGAGGTCAAAGAGGAGAGGAGTGGAAAGAAGGAGGCAGAGAGGAATGAGTCAAAGGTAGACGTGGGGAGGTTAAAGTCGCCCAGAACTGTGAGAGGTGAGCCGTCCTCAGGAAAGGAGCTTATCAAGGCATCAAGCTCATTGATGAACTCTCGAGGGAACCTGGAGGGCGATAAATGATAAGGATGTTAAGCTTGAAAGGGCTGGTAACTGTGACAGCATGGAATTCAAAGGAGCGATAGACAGATGGGTAAGGGAGAAAAGAGAGAATGACCACTTGGGAGAGATGAGGATCCCGGTGCCACCACCCCGCTGACCAGAAGCTCTCGGGGTGTGCGAGAACACGTGGGCGGACGAGGAGAGAGCAGTAGGAGTAGCAGTGTTATCTGTGGTGATCCATGTTTCCGTCAGTGCCAAGAAGTCGAGGGACTGGAGGGAGGCATAGGCTGAGATGAACTCTGCCTTGTTGGCCGCAGATCGGCAGTTCAGAGGCTACCGGAGACCTGGAACTCCACGTGGGTCGTGCGCGCTGGGACCACCAGATTAGGGTGGCCGCGGCCCACGCGGTGTGGAAGCGTTTGTATGGTCTGTGCAGAGAGGAGAGAACAGGGATAGACAGACACATAGTTGACAGGCTACAGAAGAGGCTACGCTAATGCAAGGAGATTGGAATGACAA
>NW_026284509.1:0-82500 GCF_023373465.1 Oncorhynchus keta
CTAGCCAGTCAGTTTGAGGATGGTAGAGCCACTAGCCAGTCAGTGTGAGGATGGTAGAACCACTAGCCAGTCAGTTTTAGGATGGTAGAGCCACTAGCCAGTCAGTTTGAGGATGGTAGAGCCACTAGCCAGTCAGTTTGAGGATGGTAGAGCCACTAGCCAGTCAGTTTTGAGGATGGTAGAGCCACTAGCCAGTCAGTTTTGAGGATGGTAGAGCCACTAGCCAGTCAGTTTGAGGATGGTAGAGCCACTAGCCAGTCAGTTTGAGGGATGGTAGAGCCACTAGCCAGTCATTTTGCAGATGGTAGAGCCACTAGCCAGTCAGTTTGAGGATGGTAGAGCCACTAGCCAGTCAGTGTGAGGATGGTAGAGCCACTAGCCAGTCAGTTTGAGGATGGTAGAGCCACTAGCCAGTCAGTTTGCGGATGGTAGAGCCACTAGCCAGTCATTTTGCAGATGGTAGAGCCACTAGCCAGTCAGTTTGCGGATGGTAGAGCCACTAGCCCGTCAGTGTGAGGATGGTAGAGCCACTAGGCAGTCAGTTTGAGGATGGTAGAGCCACTAGCCAGTCGGTTGAGGATGGTAGAGCCACTAGCCAGTCAGTTTGCGGATGGTAGAGCCACTAGCCAGTCAGTTTGCCGGATGGTAGCCAGGCCACTAGCCCTGGGCAGTCAGTGTGAAGATGGTAGAGCCACTAGCCAGTCGGTTTGCGGATGGTAGAGCCGCTAGCCAGTCAGTTTGCGGATGGTAGAGCCACTAGCCCGTGTGAGGAGTTTGCAGTCAAGTGGATGGTGGAGCCACTAGCCCGTCAGTGTGAGGATGGTAGAGCCACAGTCAGCCAGTAGAGCCACTAGAGTGTCAGGCGGATGGTAGAGTGTGAGGATGGTAGCCACTAGCCAGTCAGTGTGAGGATGGTAGAGCCACTAGCCAGTCAGTGTGAGGATAAGCCAAAGTCAGATAATAAATGATGGAAGGCCAGAGGGTTATAGAGGGCTTAGGGGCCAATGAATTACTGGACTGCCCTGGGAGCCTCCCGGACTGTGTCCCAAATGGCACCCTATTCCCTACAGTGCACTACTTTTGACCAGAACCCCTATAGGGGCTATGAAGGCAAGCTTATACCCCGCCATAAGACTGCTAAACAATCAATCGGCGCGCCAAGTCTAGGACAATTTTATTGACTCTTCTTAACTGCACTGTCCCCCAAGCCATGTAAGAAGTAATAATAAACAATATAATCAAATAGCCTTACAGTCATGGACATACATTTTATTGACTCTCCGGGGATTGAACCTGCACTGTTGGTTACAAGCGCCATGTACTGAGCTAAGCATTTCATGGTAAGATCTACACTTGTTGACAAATAAAGTGTGATTTGATTTGATATGGCATGCTATTTGGAAGCAGACCAAATAAAGTAACACCTGCCCTGATTTGATTTCCTCACCTGCTGTACATGACTTACATCCATTAAGGCCATGCAGACCTGAGCAACAGTGGTGACAGAATGAGGTCACACTAGTCCTCAGGTCGTTCTTAACATATTTTAAAACCTTTTGCTTTTAAATTGCTTTGTGGTACAACCTCTGTTAATCATGTCACATGACCTGGATTTGAACCTTTATTTTAAACTTCCAGAGATCTCAAAAATGTATGCCTGCTGAGGATGATGCATGACATAAAAGGAAAATGGGACAGTTTCCATTAACAGACAAAGCCCAGGTCAAAGTGACATGACAAAACACAGGACGAGCCTCCTCCTTGGTGAAATAAATCTGGTCTCTTGTTTGTTTAATGTGGGGTAGAGATATTCTCCCATGCAACCATTTAATGTGACAGAATGCAGGCATGAATTCTGTTTTGCCTTAGCATTAATGACTTGATGGAGCGTTTGTGTCTCTAAGTCCTCAGTCATAGAACGAGGAAATGCTGGTCTATCTCTATCTTTTAACACAAGCCCATCATTCTAGACATTAAGACATATTTCTGCAGAATGTCTCCCTCTAAAACCCTTTTAAGTTGTAGTTCCTTTAAATTGCATCTTTTGATGGGACAATGGTCTGCACAAAATCCCCTCCTTCATATTGTCACACTGCCCAATTGTTCTGCTTAATCATGTCACATTGACCTGGATCCTTCCTTTTGTCCTTCCTTTTTTTCCTCTACCTTTGTCCTTCCTTTTAAACTTCCAGATCCTTCCTTTCCTCTATCCCTTCCTTCCTCTGTCCTTCCTTCCCTTATCCTTCCTTCCTCTATCCTTCCTTCCTCTAGATCAAATCCTTCCTTCCCTCTATGTATCCTTCCTTGCTATCCTTCCTTCCCTCTATCCTTGTCTGAGGATGATCCCTCAGGACCATCTCTATCCTTCCTTCTCTCTATAAAGGAAAATGGGACAGTTTGATGATCCTTCCTTCTCTCTATTCCTTCCTTTCCTCTAGCTTTAAACATCCTTCCTTCCCTCTGTCCTTCCTTCCCTCTAGACAAATCCTTCCTTCCCTCTATCCTTCCTTCTCTCTAGGTCACGTGACATGATTAGCCAAAACACAGGGCCCTATCCCCCCTCTATCCTTCCTCCTTCCTTCAAATATCCTTCCTTCTCTCTATCCTTCCTTCCTATCTGGTCTCTTGTTTGTCTAATGTTCTCTCTATCCTTCCTTCCTTTCCTCTATCCTTCCTTTTTAAATCATGCTTCCTTCCCTCTACCATTTAATGTGATACAAGCAGGGACCTCCTATCCTTCCTTCCCTCTATCCTTCCTTCCCTATCCTTCCTTCCTTTCCTCTATCCTTCCTTCCCTCTATCCTTCCTTCCCTCTATCCTTGCATCTCTCTATCTAATCTCTAGATCCTTCCTTCCCTCTATCCTTCCTTCAATCCTTCCTTCTCTCTATCCTTCCTTTCTATCCTTCCTTCCCTCTATCCTTCCTTCCCTCTAGATCCTTCCTTCCCTCTATCCTTCCTTCCTGATCCTTCCTTCCCTTCCTTCTATCCTCGGGCATCTTTTCCTTTTCTAAAGGAGCTCTTCCTTCCTTTAATGACTTGATGGAGCGTTCTGTCCTTCCTTCTCTAAGATCCTTCCTTCCCTCTAAATCCTTCCTTCTCTTACAGATCCTCTATTTCCTTCCCTCTAGAGAAGAATCCTTCCTTCCTCTCTAATCCTTCCTTCTCTCTATCCTTCCTTCCCTCTATCCTTCCTTCTCTCTATCCTTCCTTCCTTTCATAGAATCCTTCCTTCTCTCTATCCTTCCTTCGAGGATCCTTCCTGGTCTATCCTTCCTTCTCTATCTTTCTATCCTTCCTTCTCTCTATCCTTCCTTCCTTTCCCTATCCTTCCTTCCTCTCTATTCTAGACAGTTCATACTCCCACCTCCAGATCTCATCCATTGCATATTCCTGCCCTCCTCTCTCCCTTCATTCTAGACAGTTCATTAGATCCTCATGCATATTCCTGCCCTCCTCCTCTCTTCCTTTCATTCTAGACAGTTCATTTATCCTTCCTTCCTTTCCTCTATCCTTCCTTACTCCCACCTAGATCTCATGCATATTCCTGTCCTTCCTTCTCCCTTCATTCTAGACAGTTCATTATCCTTCCTTCCTCGATCTCATGCATATTCCTGCCCTCCTCCCCTCTCCCTTTATTCTAGACAGTTCATCCTGAGATCTTCCATGCATATTCCTAACCTCCCTCTCCTTCCTTCCCTCTATCCTTCCTTCCCCCCATTCCTAGACAGATCCTTCCTTAAGATCTCATCCTCCTTGCATATTCCTGTCCTCCTCTCTCCCTTCATTCTAGACAGTTCATTGAGATCTCATGCATATTCCCCTGTCCTTCCCTCTCTCCCTTCATTCTAGACCTTCCTTCCCTCTAGTTCATTATCCTTCCTTCTAGATCCTTCTCATGCATATCCTTCCTTCCTGTCCTTCCTCCTCTCCTTCTTCCCTTCATTCTAGACAGTTCATTGAGATCTCATGCATCTTTCCCTGATCCTCCCTCTCTCTTCCTTCATTCCTAGACAGTTCCATTAAGATCTCATGCATATTCCTGTCCTCCTCCTCCTCCCTTTCCTTTCTAGACAGTTCATTGAGATCTCTTCCCCTCTATCCTTCCTTATTCCTGTCCTCCTCTCTCCCTTCATTCCTTAGACAGTTCATTAAGATCTCATGCATATTCCCTGTCCTCCTCTCTCCCTTCTTTCCTAGACAGTTTTGAGATCTCATGCTTCCTTCCTTTCCTCTATCCTTCCTTCCCTCTCCCTTCATTCTAGACAGTTAATTAAGATCTCATGCATATTCCTGCCCTCCTCTCCTTCCCTTCATTCCTAGACAGTTCATTCCAGAGATCTCATGCATACTCCTCTGTCCTTCCTCCTCTCTCTTCTTCATTCTAGACAGTTCATTAAGATCTCATGCATATTCCTGCCCTCCTCTCGATCCTTCATTCCTAGACAGTTCATTAAGATCTCATGCTTCCTTCCCCTATATTCCTGCCCTCCTCTCCCTTCATTCTAGACAGTTCATTACCTCCAGATCATGCATATTCCTGCCCTCCTCTGTCCTCTCTTCATTCCTAGACAGTTCATTGAGATCTCATGCACCCTTCCTGCCCTCCTCTTCTCCCTTCATTCTAGACAGTTCATTAGATCTCCTTCCCTCTATATTCCTGCCATCCTCTCTCCTTCATTCTAGACAGTTCATTAAGATCTCATCCTTCCATATTCCTTGCCCTTCCTCTCTCCCTTCATTCTAGACAGTTCATTGATCCTTCTTCATCCTTCCGCATATTCCTTCCTTCCTCTCTCTTCATTCTAGACATTTCATTAACATCTCATGCTTGTTCCTGCCCTCCTCTCTCCTTCATTCTAGACAGTTCATTAAGATCTCATGCATATTCCTGCCCTCCTCTCTCCTCTTCATTCTAGACATTTCATTAAGACTTCTTCCCATATTTCTTCTAGAATGTCTCTCCCTTCCTTCCCTCTATTCTAGACCCTTCATCAAGACCTCATGCATATTCCTGTCCTTCCTCCCTGTCTCCCTTCATCCTTCATTCCTTGACCCGTAACCTGCTATCCTTCCTTCTTTTATGATAAAGGGACATCCTTCCGTCCTGCACAAAATCCTCCTTCATCCTTCCTATTCCCTCATCCTTCCTTCCCCTCTGATCCTTCCTACTTAACCTTCCTTCCTCTAATTACTTCTGCTCCCCCCCACCTCTAGAGGCATGTGTTATTCATTGACTATATTCCTCTGTCCTTCCTTCCTCTGTCCTTCCTCTCTATCCTTCCTTCCCCTCTGTCCTTCCTTCCTCTATCCTTCCTTCCTCTATCCTTCCTTCCCTCTGTCCTTCCTTTCCTCTGTCCCCTTCCTTTCCTCTATCCTTCCTTCCCTCTGTCCTTCCTTCTTCCTCTAGCCTTCCTACCCTCTATCCTTCCTTCCCTACCCTCTATCCTTCCTACCCTCTATCCTTCCTTCCCTCTATCCTTCCTTCTCTCTATCCTTCCTTCCTTCTCTCTATCCTTCCTTCCCTCTGTCCTTCCTTCCCTCTCTCCTTCCTTCCCTCTGTCCTTCCTTCCCTCTATCCTTCCTTCCCTCTATCCTTCCTTCTCTCTATCCTTCCCTCTATCCTTCCTTCTCTCTATCCTTCCTTCCTTCCCTCTATCCTTCCTTCTCTCTATCCTTCCTTCCCTCCTCCTTCCTTCTCTCTATCCTTCCTTCCTTCCCTCTATCCTTCCTTCCCTCTATCCCCTTCCTTCTCTCTATCCTTCCTTCCCTCTATCCTTCCTTCTCTCTTCCTTCCCCTTCCTTCCCTCTATCCTTCCTTCTCTCTATCCTTCCTTCCCTCTACTTCCTTCTCTCTATCCTTCCTTCCTTCCCTCTATCCTTCCTTCCCTCCCTCTATCCTTCCCCTCTATCCTTCCTTTCCTCTATCCTTCCTTCCCCTCATCCTTCCTTCCCTCTATCCTTCCTTCTCTCTATCCTTCCCTTCCCTCCTATCCTTCCTTCTCTCTATCCTTCCTTCCTTCTATCCTTCCTTCCTCTGTCCTTCCTTTCCTCTTCCTTTTCCTTTTTCCTCTGTATCCTTCCTATCCTTCCTTCCTCTGTCCTTCCTTCCTAGCCTTCCTACCCTCTATCCTTCCTTCCTCTATCCTTCCTACCCTCTATCCTTCCTTCCCTCTATCCTTCTTTCTCTATCCTTCCTTCCCTCTATCCTTCCTTCCCTCTGTCCTTCCTTCCCTCTGTCCTTCCTTCCCTCTGTCCTTCCTTCCTCTATCCTTCCTTCCCTCTATCCTTCCTTCTCTCCTATCCTTCCTTCCCTCTATCCTTTCCTTCTCTCTATCCTTCCTTCCTTTCCTCTATCCTTCCTTCTCTCTATCCTTCCTTCCTTTCCTCTATCCTTCCTTACTCCCACCTCCAGATGCCGTTATTCATTGACTATACTCCTCTATCCTTCCTTCCTTCCCTCTATCCTTCCTTCTCTCTATCCTTCCTTCCTTTCCTCTATCCTTCCTTCCACCTCAGATATCGTTATTCATTGACTATACTCCTCTATCCTTCCTTCCTTCCCTCTATCCTTCCTTCTCTCTATCCTTCCTTCCTTTCCTCTATCCTTCCTTACTCCCACCTCCAGATGCATGCGTTATTCATTGACTATACTCCCTATCCTTCCTTCCTTTCCTCTATCCTTCCTTCCCTCTATCCTTCCTTCCTTCCCTCTATCCTTCCTTCTCTCTATCCTTCCTTCCTTTCCTCTATCCTTCCTTCCCCCTCCAGATGCATCGTTATTCGTTGACTATATATACTCTATCCTTCCTTCCTTCCCTCTATCCTTCCTTACTCCCACCTCCAGATGCCGTTATTCATTGACTATACTCCTCTATCCTTCCTTCCTTCCCCTCTATCCTTCCTTCTCTCTATCCTTCCTTCTTTCCTCTATCCTTCCTTCCTCTATCCTTCCTTCTTCTATCCTTCCTTCCCTCTATCCTTCCTTCCCTCTATCCTTCCTTCTTCTCTATCCTTCCTTCCTTCCCTCTATCCTTCCTTACTCCCACCTCCAGATGCATGCGTTATTCATTGACTATACTCCTCTATCCTTCCTTCTTTCCTCTATCCTTCCTTCCCCTATCCTTCCTTCTCTCTATCCTTCCTTCCTTTCCTCTATCCTTCCTTACTCCCACCTCCCTCATTGACTACTCCTCTATCCTTCCTTCCTTCCCTCTATCCTTCCTTCTCTCTATCCTTCCTTCCTTTCCTCTATCCTTCCTTCTCTCTATCCTTCCTTCCTTTCCTCTATCCTTCCTTCTCTCTATCCTTCCTTCCTTTCCTCTATCCTTCCTTACTCCCACCTCCAGATGCATCGTTATTCATTGACTATACTCCTCTGTCCTTCCTTCCTTTCCAGATCCTTCCTTCTCTCTATCCTTCCTTCCTTTCCTCTATCCTTCCTTCCCACCTCAGATGCCGTTATTCATTGACTATACTCCTCTGTCCTTCCTTCCTTTCTCTATCCTTCCTTCTCTCTATCCTTCCTTCCTTTCCTCTATCCTTCCTTCCCACCTCCAGATGCATGTGTTATTCATTGACTATACTCCACTCTGTCCTTCCTTCCTTCCCTCTATCCTTCCTTCTCTCTATCCTTCTTCTCTCTATCTTCCCTCTATCCTTCCCCTCTATCCTTCCTTCCCTCTATCCTTCCTTTCTCTATCCTTCCTTTCCTCTATCCTTCCTTCTCTCTATCCTTCCTTCCTCTTCCCCTCCCACCTCCAGATGCATGTGTTATTCATTGACTATACTCCTCTGTCCTTCCTTCCCTCTATCCTTCCTTCTCTCTATCCTTCCTTCCTCTATCCTTCCTTCTCTCTATCCTTCCTTCCTTTCCCTTCCTTCCTTCCTCTATCCTTCCTTCCTTTCCCTATCCTTCCTTCTCCCACCTCCAGATGCATGTGTTATTCTTGACTTCTCCTCTTCCTTCCTTCCTTCCTCTATCCTTCCTTCCTCTATCCTTCCTTCCTTTCTCTATCCTTCCTTCTCTATCCTTTCCTTCCTTTCCTCTATCCTTCCTTACTCCCACCTCCCTGTGTTATTCATTGACTATACTCCTCTGTCCTTCCTTCCCCTCTATCCTTCCTTCTCTTCCTTCCTTCTTTCCTTCCTTCCCTCTCCAGATCATGCGTTATTCATTGACCCTCTATCCTTCCTTCCTTCCCTCTATCCTTCCTTCTCTCTATCCTTCCTTCCCTCTATCCTTCTTCTCCAGATCCTTCATTGACTTCTCCTCTATCCTTCCTTCCCTATCCTTCCTTCTCTCTATCCTTCCTTCCTTCCCTCTTCCTTCCTTCCCTCTATCCTTCCTTCCTCTATCCTTCCTTCCCTCTATCCTTCCTTCCTCTATCCTTCCTTCTATCCTTCCTTATCCTTCCTTCCTTCCCTCTATCCTTCCTTCTTCCCTTCCCTCTATCCTTCCTTCCCTCTATCCTTCCTTCCTATCCTTCCTTCCCTCTATCCTTCCTTCTCCTTCCTTCCTTCTTCCTCTATCCTTCCTTCTCCTATCCTTCCTTCCCTCTATCCTTCCTTCCTCTATCCTTCCTTCCTTCCCTCTATCCTTCCTTCCCTCTATCCTTCCTTCTCTCTTCCTTCCCCTCTATCCTTCCTTCCCTCTGTCCTTCCTTCTCTTCCTTCCCTCTATCCTTCCTTCCCTCTATCCCTTCTCTCTATCCTTCCTTCCCTCTATCCTTCCTTCCCTCTGTCCTTCCTTTCCTCTATCCTTCCTTCCCCTCTATCCTTCCTTCCCTCTATCCTACCCTCTCCTTCCTACCCTCTATCCTTCCTTCCTCCTCCTTCCTCTATCCTTCCTTCTCTCTTCCCCTTCCCTATCCTTCCTTCCCTCTGTCCTTCCTTCCCTCTATCCTTCCTTCCTTCCTCTATCCTTCCTTCCCTCTGTCCTTCCTTCTCTATCCTTCCTTCCCTCTATCCTTCCTTCTCCTTTCCTTCCTTTCCTCTATCCTTCCTTCTCCTATCCTTCCTTCCTTTCCTCTATCCTTCCCTTCCCGTTATTCATTGACTATACTCCCCTATCCTTCCTTCCTTTTCCTCTATCCTTCCCTCCCACCTCCAGATGCCTTCATTGACTATCTCTCTATCCTTCCTTCCTTCCCTATCCTTCCCTCTCCAGATGCCTTCCTTCCTCTATCCTTCCTTCCTTCCCTCTATCCTTCCTTCTCTCTATCCTTCCTTCCTTCCTCTATCCTTCCTTCCTCTATCCTTCCTCTATCCTTCCTTCCTCTATCCTTCCTTCCTTCCCTATCCTTCCTTCTCCCACCTCAGATGCATGTGTTATTCATTGACTATACCCTCTGTCCTTCCTTCCTTCCTCTGTCCTTCCTTCCTCTATCCTTCCTTCCCTCTGTCCTTCCTTCCTCTATCCTTCCTTCCTTTCCTTCCTTCCTTCCCTCTATCCTTCCTTCCTTCCTTCCTCTATCCTTCCTTCCTTTCCTTCCTATCCTTCCTTCCCCTCTGTCCTTCCTTCCCTCTCTCCTTCCTTCCTATCCTTCCTTCCCTCTGTCCTTCCTTATCCTTCCTTCCCTCTATCCTTCCTTCCTTCCTCTATCCTTCCTTCCCTCTATCCTTCCTTCCTCCTTCTCCTTTCTATCCTTCCTACTCCCACCTCCAGATGCTTCCTTCCTTTCCTCTATCCTTCCTTCCTTCCCCTCTATCCTTCCTTCTCTCTATCCTTCCTTCCTTTCCTCTATCCTTCCTTCCCTCTGTCCTTCCTTCTTCCCTCTATCCTTCCTTCCCTCTATCCTTCCTTCCTTTCTCTATCCTTCCTTTCCTCAGATCCTTCCTATACCCTCCTTCCTTCCTTCCCCTATCCTTCCTTCTCTCTATCCTTCCTTCCCTCTATCCTTCCTTCCCTCTATCCTTCCTTCCCTCTATCCTTCCTTCCTTCCCTCTATCCTTCCTTCTCTCTATCCTTCCTTCCTTCCTCTATCCTTCCTTACTCCCACCTCCAGATGCATGCGTTATTCATTGACTATACTCCTCTGTCCTTCCCCACTTTCACCTATACTGAGTAAATGATTAATGAGTTACTCCAAACTCCTCCATCATTCTTCCTCTCCTCCTCACACCATTCTACCTCCACTTCTCCTTTCTTGTCACCTCTCTCCTCCTCACTTACTCTAAATCTTCCTTTCTCTTTCCTCTTTTTCTCTCTATGGTGTTGCCTGCCTGCCTGCCTGCCTGCCTGCCTGCCTGCCTGCCTGCCTGCCTGCCTGACTGACTGACTGACTGACTGACTGACTGATTGACTGCCTGACTGACTGTACTGTCCCCAATGCAAGACTGGCAATACTTCTGTTCTGTCCTATTCTATTGTATTCTGCCATATCCCCAGCAACCCCTGCCAGCCTTCTGTTCTCACTCCAGTCTGTGGAAATAGCCAGCTAGAAAAGTGTTAATTGCACCCAGCCTGCTACTGTTTACAGGGCCAAGGTGAACAGGAGGACAGGGTCTGCAGGGCTCCATGATGGACAGTCTGCAGGGCCATGATGGAAGTCTAGGGCTCCATGATGTCTAGGGCTCCATGATGGACAGTCTGCAGGGCTCCATGATGGACAAGGGCTCCATGTGAACAGGGCTCCATGATGGACAGGAGGGCTCCATGATGGACAGCAGGGCTCCATGATGGACAGTCTGCAGGGCTCCATGATGGACAGTCTGCAGGGCTCCAGGACAGTCTGCAGGGCTCCATGATGGACAGTCTGCAGGGCTCCATGATGGACAGTCTGCAGGGCTCCATGATGGACAGTCTGCAGGGCTCCATGAGTCTGCAGGGCTCCATGATGGACAGAACAGAACCTTTAAAGACACAAACGGGATAAATGATATGCACTCTCACTGTTCAGGGTTGTTGCAACAGGTGCATCTTAAATGTTTGATATTTATCTCAGGGAAAGGAGGGTTCTACTACTAAGACATTGTGGGAGCGTTTTTAATATAAAGGACAAAGTGTAAATTCCTAACCTGGCTGCCTTTTCATTTGATGGTAATCCACTGATTGTGATGGCGCTCAAAGCACATTCCTCAAACTTCAAACGTCTGATCATGAAAAAGTGGCGGTAACTGATATGACAACTAGCCAACTGACATAACAGCATGAAATAGGCCAAACAAAACATGACAGTTTGGAGGACTTTCCAATATGGGGAGAAAGAAACAAGTCCATTCAGCCTGCTGCCGTTTCATATGTAAGTGATTGGTGACAGCAGACTCCATTCCAGACAGATCTATAAATAGAAATCCCACTCCCCCTTTTTCTCCCATTCTCTCTCCTCTCTCCTTCCCCCTGGCGCATTGTATTCTCCCCCCTATTGTTCCACTCCAGATAGACCACCACCGACCACTGAGAAGAGACGGGATCTGTGTGCGAGTGTGATTTAGTTTATATGTGCGTGTGTGTGTGATTGAGTGTGTGCCTGTGTGTGTGTGAGTGAGTGTGCGTGTGTGTGTGTGCATGTGTGAGTGTGTGTGCGTGTGAGTGCGTGTGCATGTGTGAGTGTGTGTGAGTGTGTGTGCGTGTGTGAGTGTGTGTGAGTGTGTGTGCATGTGAGTGAGTGTGTGTGCATGTGTGAGTGTGTGTGTGAGTGTGTGTGTGAGTGTGTGTGCGTGTGAGTGTGAGTGTGTGCCAGTTGGGAGAGAAGGGACCTGAGATGTTCTGCGTCAGAAACAATGGGTGGGCTCCTACCTCCTGCAGTTTAAAACCTGTTGTTCTAGAGGACCAACCACAGACATGCACACTGCCTATCCCTCCATCCCCACCGCTCTCTCACTCTGTTCTCTTTCTCACTCATTTCCCTCTCTCATTCTCTTCTCTCACCCCGTTCTCTCTCTCACTCTGTTCTCTCTCACTCTGTTCTCTCTCTCTCACCCGTTCTCTCTCTCACCCGTTCTTCTCTCACTCCGTTCTCTCTCTCACTCTGTTCTCTTTCTCACTCATTTCCCTCTCTCACCCCGTTCTCTCTCTCACCCGTTCTCTCTCTCACCCGTTCTCTCTCTCACTCCGTTCTCTCTCTCACTCTGTTCTCTCTCTCTGTTCTCTTTTCTCTTATTTCCTCTCTCACCCCGTTCTCTCTCTCACCCCTGTTCTTCTCTCGTTCTCTCCTCCGTTCTCTCTCTCACTCTGTTCTCTCTCTCACTCTGTTCTCTCTCTCACTCAGTTCTCTCTCCCAGTTCTCTCTCTCACCCGTTCTCTCTCTCACTCTGTTCTCTCTCTCACTCAGTTCTCTCTCTCACTCAGTTCTCTCTCTCACTCAGTTCTCTCTCTCATTTATCTCTCTCACTCCTTCCCCTTTCTCTCTCCTTTCCCTCTTTCCTCCTTTATTGCCATCTTCTTTAACTCTCTCACTCTGTTCTCTCTCCTCCTTTCCCTCTCTCACTCCCTTCCCTCTCTCTCTTCTTTTTCCCTTCTTAAAGTATAGACCAGGGGCTCTAGGTTATGTAACTGGTAATACGGGTGTTAATTGACTGGGCTAATTCATACACTCTCTCTGCTCAGCAGAAATGACTAATGTGACACAGTATAATGAATCATGTTTATCAACGGATCAACAATGGCTGCACCCAAAATGGCACCCTATTCCTTAGAAAGTGCACTACTTTTGACCAGGGCCCTATGGGTAGTAGAGCCCTATGGGTAGTAGAGCCCTATGAGTAGAAGAACACTATGGGTAGTAAAGCCCCATGGGTAGTAGAGCCCTATTGGACCTAATCAAGAAGTTTTGCATATTTATTGGAGCACTAAGATCAGCAATAATATGAATTATGTATGACCTTGATGAGGTGTGTGTGTGTATGAGTGAGTGTGTGTGTGTGTGTGTGTGTGTGTGTGTGTGTGTGTGTGTGTGTGTGTGTGTGTGTGTGTGTGTGTGTGTGTGTGTGTGTGTGTGTGTGTGTGTGTGTGTGTGTGTGTGTGTGTGTGTGTGTCTTTATTACTTTTCTGTATGTGAATCCATTTCACATGAATTGGTTCTCAGCAGTTTGACTGGGACTAGATATCTGTCCCAAATGGCACACTATTCCATATATAGTGCATTATTTGAACCCCTATGGGTCCTGGTCAAAAGTAGTGCACTATTTTTGTGAATAGGTGCCATTTGAGACGCAGGCTACAGACTTGATTAATCCCATCAAATCCCTCAGGCTAATGTGCCAATATACCAGCTGATTGGATGGATACTTGAGACTCTCTCATATGATGGCCGGACTGCAATAGCATCGAATAGCCCCGTGATATGCAACTGTTCAGGGAGTCAGGAACCAATACACGCAGTCAGTCAGGAAAGCTAAGGCCAGCTTCTTCAGGCAAAAGTTTGCATCCTGTAGCTCAACTCCGGGTTCTGGGACACTGTGAAGTCCATGGAGAACAAGAGCACCTCCTCTCAGCTGCCCTGCACTGAGGCTAGGAACACGGTCTCCACCGATAAATCCATGATTATCGAAAACTTCCAATAAGCACTTCTCAACGGCTGGCCATGCCTTCCGCCTGGCTACTCCAACCTCGGCCAACAGCTCTGCCCCCGTAGTTCCTCACCAGCCTCTCCAGGTTCTCCTTTACCCAAATCCAGATAGCAGATGTTCTGAAAGAGCTGCAAAACCTGGACCATTACAACTCAGCTGGGCTTGACAATCTGGACCCGCTATTTCTGAAACTATCTGCCATTAAGTCGCAACCCCTATCACCAGCCTGTTCAACCTCTCTTTCATATCGTCTGAGATCCCAAGGATTGGAAAGCTGCCGCAGTCATCCCCCTCTTCAAAGGAGGAGACACCCTGGACCCAAACTGCTATAGACCTATATCCATCCTGCCCTGCCTATCTAAGGTCTTGAAAGCCAAGTCAACAAACAGGTCACTGACCATCTCAATCCCACCGTACCTTCTCCGCTGTGCAATCTGGTTTCCGAACGGTCACGGAGTGCACCTCAGCCACACTCAAGGTACTAAATGATATCATAACCGCCATCGATAAAAAGACAGTACTGTGCAGCCGTCTTCATCGACCTCGCCAAGGCACCGACTCTGTCAATCACCAAATTCTTATCGGGCAGACTCAACAGCCTCGGTTTTTCGGATGACTGCCTTGCCTGGTTCACCAATTACTTTGCAGACAGAGTTCAGTGTCCAAATCAGAGGGCATGCTGTCCGGTCCTCTGGCAGTCTCTATGGGGTGCCCAGGGTTCAATTCTCGGGCCGACTCTCTTTCTCTGTATATATCAATGATGTTGCTCTTGCTGCGGGCGATTCCCTGATCCACCTCTACGCAGACTGACACCATTCTATATACTTTCGGCCCGTCATTGGACACTGTGCTATCAAACCTCCAAACGAGCTTCAATGCCATACAGCACTCCTTCCGTGGCCTCCAACTGCTCTTAAACGCGAGTAAAACCAAATGCATGCTTTTCAACCGATCGCTGCCTGCACCTGCCATGTTCGGATTAGCATCACCACCCTGGATGGTTCCAACCTTGAATATGTGGACATCTATAAGTACCTAGGTGTCTGGCTAGACTGCAAACTCTCCTTCCAGACTCATCAAACATCTCAATCAAAAATCAAACCAGAGTCGCTTTCTATTCCGCAACAAAGCCTCCTTCACTCACGCTGCCAAGCTTACCTAGTAAACTGACTATCCTACCGATCCTCGACCGGCGATGTCATCTACAAAATGGCTTCCAACACTCTACTCAGCAAACTGGATGCAGTCTATCACAGTGCCATCCGTTTGTCACTAAAGCACCTTATACACCCACCACTGCGACTTGTATGCTCTAGTCGGCTGGCCCTCACTACATATTCGTCGCCAGACCCACTGGCTCCAGGTCATTTACAAGTCCATGCTAGGTAAGCTCCCGCCTTATCTCCAGTTCACTGGTCACGATGGCAACACCCATCCGTAGCACGCTGCTCAGCAGGTGGTATCTCACTGATCATCCCCTAAAGCCAACACCTCATTTGGCGTCTTTCGTTCCAGTACTCTGCTGCCTGTGACTGGAACGAATTGCAAAAATCGCTGAAGTTGGAGACTTTTATCTCCCTCACCAACTTCAAACATCAGCTATCCGAGCAGCTAACCGATCGCTGCAGCTGTACATAGTCTATAGGTAAATAGCTCACCCTTATTCACCTCATTCCCATACTGTTTTTATACTGTTTTTATTTATTTACTTTTCTGCTCTTTTTGCACACCAATATCACCAATATCTCTACCTGTACATGCCCATCTGATCATTTATCACTCCAGTGTTAATCTGCAAAATTGTATTATTAGCCTACCTCCTCATCCTTTTGCACACATTGTATATAGATTGCCCATTTTTTTTCTACTGTATGTTATTGACTAGTTAATTGTTTGCCTCCATGTGTAACTCTGTGATGTCTGTTCACACTGCTATGCTTTATCTTGGCCAGGTGGCAGTTGCAAATGAGAACTTGTTCTCAACTAGCCTACCTGGTTAAATAAAGTGAAATAAAAAAAAAAAAAAAATGATGTACCAAACTGTATTTCAGTAATAATGTCATGAATCTCTTGTGGACTGACCAAATTATGCAATATTCTAGTTCTGGTTTAACCAATATTATATTGTCATCTCCTGGAAACAAAACTAATAAGGTTAGTTTCAAACGGAGTATAGCATATTTAGATTCCAGGCTAATTGCCTACTGCTTTCGACGTCTGAAGTAAGACCGATTCCACAACCATGGTCTGTGGAGAGTTCAGTGGCAATTCATTGGAATTATGGCCTTAGTTAACATGCATCCAATTCCACAGACATGTTCCTAATCTAAAAAACGAATCACAAAAAAACGATTCCAGTTTGTAAAGGCTATTTCAGGGTTCCACAAAAGTGGAATGCATTTCTGACCACCGGTAGGTAGCACTGTTGCAATGTTCGCCAGAAGCCCCGAGGTGTGCAAGCGGATGGAGATTGGAAGAGCGCAATTGCCCCGATCTATCTGTGCGTGTTCAAATGATGTAATGCAAAACGGCATATGTGTGGGTGAGAAGGGGAAGTACCATGTTATTTTTCTCCGTGGTTAAACTGGATTTACAGTACCGGGCTCGCGCTGTCCCCAATTAGTGGCATTATCATGTACGGCGATGGAGAGGGCACTGTTTGGGACAGAGTCGGACGCCCCCGACGGGACTGCATGTGCTACCTCGGACCTCCGACAACTTTGATGCCCATGTAAGAATTATGATGAAGTTCTCAGTAGACTAGACTGTTCCAAAATTTAGACTACATTGCATAGTAGCCTATGGAGTCAGTAAGTGCGTATACAACTAGGCTGTTGTTGGAAAATGTTCTTCATGCGGAAAAGCAATTGCGGATAAAATAACCCCTTGCTGATAAATAGCCTAAACCAGAATCACAAGTTAATTAGTCCGGTCTATTCTAAATGGTTACCTTCTGTTCGATGTGGACTGTTAATTGTTTATCTCACGGACTGTGTTTTATTTGACCTGCGACTGCATTACCTGCCACTGAAAAAATCGATTCCAGGTTGTAGGATAAAATGTAGATAAAAAAAAATGATATTCCTATATATGAAAGTTACAGTAACATTAGTATCCAAACAATGGAATTAAATCCCGTATATATGACTGTAAGCATTAATAATCCAGCTGGCGACTGAGCTGATGATAGGCGAAAGCTATCAGATTAACAGAAACTAATTCTTCAAGTTGACGAGTTGTGTTCATGTCATGCGAGTCCCTGAACCTCAGCACAATAACCTGCCGTTTAAACAGTCATTAGCCTAGAACAGAATGACACGGAGCAATACTTCAGTGGACACGACATAATTAACGACGCGCATTCCCCATACACATAAAGATCAGATAGGATAGGCTACTCATCTCTGTTTTCCCAGCGTAGGCTCGACATACAACGCCTCCAAGGTGGCTGGGAGCAGAAAGAAAGAACAACTATGGTAACATATACTAGTATAGTTTTTATGTTTTTCCCTGTGCCGTTGGATAATATTATCCAGAGGAAGAGATGCCTAGGCTTAATGGTACAATGATGCGCTCCAGTGCGCGCACTGGCGCACGCCTCATAGACTGTCACAAATGTTTTGTCCTCATCCTTCCAAATCACGTTGAATCGATTCATTCATTAGCTACTAAAGCCTACGCGTAGGCTATCTTAACGTTCTCGTTTTTAATAAGGTTGCACAGTGCATTCATATACAGTACACAGCACTGTGGACGCCCAGTCACTTTCGCTTAGCTTCTCTCTGCATCTGCCCCTCTTGAGCACATGGTCAGTGAAGGATGAAGATTTCCCGGATCTATGGCCTCCCCAGCAGCGGCGTGTGGCTTCCACCAGTGTTGAAACTAAACCAGCTCTTAACATTAGTGGTTGACTGAGTTGAAATTGACGGTGGGGAATCATGTTTTATCTTGTCCCGTCCACCACGGCCCTTCCATCCGCGCATTAGAACTCTCGCAATCCGCTTGGTCTGAACAGGCCGCACCTCCGGCTCATGGTCCCTCACACTCTTCTAACCGCATCTCATGTCATACTCTTTCTACAGCGGGATGCGGAAGTCTCCCGATGTGAGTCCCCAGACGGCTTTCGGACATCAGCCCCAACTGAGACAACTCAAGTATCTGGTTGTGGACGAGTCTATCAAAGAGGACACTTTAAAATCGTCCCGTTCGCTGAAGACATTAACAGCGCGTCGATAGAGGAGAGGATCTTGAGGATCACTGGATACTACGGCTATCAACCTTGGAATGCTGTCTACACCAACAGTGAGTAGACCCGTATGGCTTCTTTTACAATTAGCTGCCTACCTGTGACGTTACATAAATGATGCTGTGTAGGTTTGTGTGATTTAAACTTTTATTTGGAATTTAGAAGTCTTGAATTACGGGCTATATATATTTGACCTAAGTGTACGGCCAATATCCATAACAGTCCAGACTAAATGTGCAAGATACCTAGAAACACGGTAGAGAAATAGCCTTTGTTTGAATTAGTGTAAACTATAAAAATTGAGACAAAACATTATAAATGCTGTCTCGCTCTCTCGCTCTCTCTCTGCGTGTGTGAGTGCTTGTGTGAGTGTGTGTGTGTGTGTGTGTGTGAGTGCGTGTGTCTGTGTGTGTGTGTGCTGTGTGTGAGTGCGTGGGTGGGTGTGTGTATGCTGTGTGTGTGTGAGTGCGTGGGTGTGTGAGTGTGTGGGTGTGTGTGTGTGTGCTGTGTGCTGTGTGTGAGAGTGTGTGAGAGTGTGTGGTGTGTGTGTGTCTTTGTGTGTGAGTGTGTGTGTGTGTGCTGTGTGTGTGTGTGTGGTGTGTGTGTGTGTGTGTGTGTGTGTGTGTGTGTGTGTGTGTGTGTGTGTGTGTGTGTGTGTGCTGTGTGTGAGTGTGTGTGTGCTGTGTGTGTGTGTGTGTGTGTTGTGTGTTGTGTGTTGTGTGCGTGTGTGTGTGTGTGTCTATGCTGCTGCTGTAGAACTGGCCTCTTTGTGTAAGTGCTGCATCAGTTGTACAAACAGAAATTAGCCTGTAAATTACAGTGTTTGGTGTGCTTTGTTATGCATTAATCACCTGTATATATGCATGGCTGTTTGCAGTGAGCTGTTTGTGGTGTGCAGCCCTGTTGTTTCAGCTGAATCATGTGTGGAATCCCAAACATGACACACAAGAACACAGCCTCTTTTCACCATAATTAGAAACAATGAGTGAATATAGACAGGAAATTAGCCTGTAAATTACCTGCATTAATGTCATTTTGTCAGGGAGAGCATTAAACACAATTATATATGCATGGCTGTGGCAGTGACTTCATTCTGGGGCCTGCATTAATGTTGTTTCAGCTGAATCATGGAAAAGGAATCACACAAACATGACAAACAACACACACACACACACACAGAGAGAGTAGTGCCCATAATTGAAACAATGAGTGAATATAGACAGGGAAGTCATGCCCATCTTAATTCTGCACCTGCATTAATGTCATTATTCAGGTCAGGGAGAGAGGGTAAACAACACTTTAAGTGCTATTGCTTAGGAATTGACTTCATTCTGCACCTGCATTAATGTCATTATTCAGGTCAGGGAGAGAGGGTAAACAACACTTTAAGCGCTATTGCTTAGGAATTGACTTCATTCTGCAGACTTGTTTTCAATGCATATAAAGCAGCAGATCTGTAAGCTAAAGGTCCAGTGTTGTGCCTAACACACTGTATACAGTAAGTTACGCTTGATGATATTGATGACGATGATGTGTGTGTTTTTCGACCCCTTGGGATAAGCAGCATGTTGTGGGTGTGTGTGGGAGCAAACTGTAAACACCCCAACAGGTGATGTCATTGTCTTGCCTTGTTGGGTTCTTTGTGTGATGTCCTAGTTACAGTTGTATACAGACAGCAAAAACAAAGGACCCACACACACAGAAAGAGAGAGGGATATGGGAGGTGTAAAAAAACGAGCAGGTTTTTCCGTGGCATGGAGAAAACATTTCATTTCATTCTCGTTCACATGAGCCTGAGTAATGTTTCATGACACAAACAAATGTATTTTTAAAGAAAGAGCAGTTAAAATGAGGCTTTAGATGCTTCTAATCATCTTCAAAGATTATGTGAGCCAGTCATTCACTGACACCCATTTCTGGCTTCACTGTTGGGAAAGTGTTTTCTAAAACCTTTAGCCAACCCAGCCTTTTCCAAAAATGTACTGTGTTTTGTTATTTTGGGAAGAGATTTGTTTTTGCCAAACCCACACTGCTGTTTGTTTCTTCCTGTAATTTTACTTGTGCTTATCATCACAAACACAGCATCTCACGGTCGGGCCATGGTCAGAAGTAGTGTATAGGGAGCCTCTACCAGCCGTGAAATGAGACTGGTTTCTATATAAGCTCAGTGGTTTGGCCATGGTGTGTGCATGCATGCGTGCACACACACACCTCTATGAAGAGGGAACGCAACACCCTGCTACAACTAAACTCTCCGTGAAGTGAAAAAGGTATGGACTGTAGGTGCAAGTAAGAATGACAACAGGCAGAATATGGGGAAAAGGGGCTGGACGGAACCAAAGCAAAGAAAGTAAATCTCAAAGCCCCCCCTCTCCTATCTTACCTGCCTAACCAATACTTACCTAATTTAGCACCACCTGGTGACCTAACCAAAATACAGGGGGTGGTCCGCCCAGGTCTTACCTAGTGTGCCTAGACAGCGAATATGCTACGGGTATATGTATGCCCGCGGGCCTCTTCCCTAAGCACTCCCTAGGTGCCTTCCCCTTCTCCCCTGGGAACAAATGAAACAGAATATTAAACAATTTCACAAACAAACTAAGAAACAAAAGGACATCAAATAAGCTCTATCTGAGCAACAAACTCACAAAACATACCAACTCTCAGCAATGAACTCCCAGCAAAATCAACCTCTAGCAAAATCTCTAGCAAAATCTCTTCAATGACATCCCAGCAAGTCTCTCCAGCAAAATCTCTGCAATGACCTCCCAGCAAATATCTCTCTCTCCTGAACAGAACACTGGCTTTTATATAGCTTCAGATTGAATGGGTAATTGGAGACAGCTGCGTCTTGACGAGGGCGGGGTCAGCTCTCCAATTAGCCATGGAGTCGACCAATCAGCTGCTTGAGGGATTTCAGGAAGCCATTTCCTGAAATAAACACATGCAAACATACAAACTACAACACATAAACTGGGGAACGTAACACACACACACACACACACACACACACACACACACACACACACACACACACACACACACACACACACACACACACACACACACACACACACACACACACAGTTTGACATGAGTTTAGCCTCCTGTGTTACTGTCTCTTCTGAGCAGCAGTGATTGGTGGACAGAGACACAAGCTGTGTTCGAAAACCCATACTAACATACTGTATACGACATACTTAATGAGTATATACTACATACTATATACTATTAGTTTATTTTAGTATACTGTAAATGAACAGTATGCTTTCAGTTGAACGTACTAGGTCTTAGCCTGTCTACCGAAAGTTGATGCTGTTGCTATGCAACCTTTAGCTAGCTAGTTAAATCAAATCAAAGTTTATTTCTCACGTGCACCAAATACGACAGGTACGACCTTACAGTGCAATGCTTACTTACAGGCTCTAACCAATAGTGCGAAAAAAAGATGCGTGTGTGTGTGTGTGTGCGTGTGTGTATGTAGGTAATTAAGTAAAAGAAATGAAACAACATTCGGCTTATTTAGGTGGTATGTACATGTAAGTATGGTTAATGTGTTATGCAGATATGATAAACAGAGAGTAGCAGTAGCGTAAAAGAGGGGCTGGTGGGTGGTGGGACACAATGCAGATAGCCCGGTTGGCCAATGTGCCGGGTCGGGCCAATTGAGGTAGTATGTACATGAATGTATAATTAAAGTCACTATGCATATATGATAAACAGAGAGTAGCAGCAGAGTAAAATATGGGTTGGGGGGCACACAGTGCAAATAGTCTGGGTAACCATTTGGTTACCTGTCTTATATGGGGGTAAAAACTGTTGAGAAGCCTTTTGTCCTAGACTTGGCACTCCGGTACCGCTTGCCATGCGGTAGTAGAGAGAACAGTCTATGACTAGGGTGTCTGGGGTCTCTGACAATTTTTAGGACCTTCCTCTGACACCGCCTGGTGTAGAGGTCCTGGATGGCAGGCAGCTTTGGAGCGCACACTGGAGCGCACACTGGACGCTCAGGTCGAGGAGTAGGGTTGATTTGAGCATTCTGAACTTGCTAGCTATTTCCAGACAGAAATGAGACAACTCTGACCATTTTACTCGCCCAAGCAGAGCTGGTTAGGTAGTTTTCATGTTATTCAGAGCGTTGGTGACTAACTGTGCTGCTGGCAACAATTTAATTACGCTTTTTGCCGATGTTTACTGACACGGCCATATTCAACTGGGTGTTGAGGCTCGTAAATTCATTATTTTGCGCTCTGGTACACTCATACAAGAGTGCTCTGAAATTGGAGTAGATAGCCAGAGAGAATTTACGGAAGCACACGAATGTCCATTGAGAACGCACAATGACTATACCACTTAGCTAAGAATGACGGGAAAAATGAAGTCAATAAACGCTGGGTAGTTTGTTACCCTATAGTTAATATACTGGCAAGTTTGATGTATAAATAGCCAACTAACGCTAGATAGCTAGCTAACAACATACCGGTACATACTGCTGTAATGATACGCTATGGGGTTCGTAAGGACAGCGTAGCTAACAAATTGTCAGCCAATATAATGTGTAAGGTAACTTATTTGAAAAGTCATTACTTTATTACATTGCTCAACATTTTCTTAACATTTGTCATAATTAGTTAAAGCAATGAATTTGTATCCACTCTCGTTGGACTTCGACTGCATATTTTCCAACATTTTCTTCAAATCTGGAAACAATGTGTAGCCACGCCCATTTCCTGAAGAATTGCATTATGGGCCCTAAAGTACGGAAATAGTGTCCTCTGCGTGTATACTTCATATTTTGCCGAATTTAGTATGACATCCTGGAAATGTTGGCATACTTACTATATCCATACTATGACCAATAAACATGCTACATACTCAATTTACTTCACAAATAGTGTGGTTAGTATGAGTATTCGAACAGAGCTACAGTCTTTAGGTTCCTGTTGGCATGGTCCTACATCTACACTAAAATGGTCAAGTCCCATCCTCACTAGTATTTACAGTAACTAGCCTTATCTGAGCCACAGCGGCCTATAGGGGAGGAGCCTATCTCCAGTTTCTCTAGCGTTGGGCACCCCCAGGACCGAACACTAGTATTTATTACCGTTGTTTATATATAGCTGGAGCTTTCAGAGACACACAGGGAGCTAACTAGACTAGAGACATTGTGGATGGAACATTGGACTGGGCCTGGCAACGGCCTGTTCTATTATCATACCACTGCCACTCTGTCTGCCTGGAACTCTTCATCATATAGGCCAGCAGGACAGGATACCTTGTAAGGCATCAACATCATAGACATTTAAATGTTGTTAACAATAGCACTCCTCCTTTCACTACATATTCTTCTTTGTTTGGGTTAATGGCTGTTGGGAATAAATACATTAATAAATGAACAAATTAATGAATGACTCTTATTTGTGATCTTAAAAAGTATATGGTTGTTTTAACTATGCGAAAACAACAAACCACCCATACCATTGAGGTTGATGTCTGTCTAATGTTTTTACTATGAAAACAACAGAACACAACCAATGTCTGTATAATGTTAACATTAGGGGTAATGTCAGTGTAATGTTACCATTGGGTAATGTCTGTGTAATGTTACCATTAAGGTTAATGTCTGTATAATGTTAACATTGGGGGTAATGTCTGTCTAATGTAATGTTACCATTAAGGTAATGTCTGTGTAATGTTACCATTAGGGGTAATGTCTGTGTAATGTTACCATTAAGGTTAATGTCTGTGTAATGTTATCATTAAGGTTAATGTCTGTGTAATGTTACCATTAGGGGTAATGTCTGTATAATGTTACCATTAAGGGGTAATGTCTGTGTAATGTCACCATTAAGGGTATGTCTGTGTAATGTTATCATTAGGGTAATGTATAATGTTCATTAAGGTTAATGTTATCATTTAATGTCTGTTAATGTCACCTAAGGTTAATGTCTAAGGTGTAATGTTATCATTAAGGTTAATGTCTGTGTAATGTTATCATTAGGGGTAATGTCTGTGTAATGTTACCATTAGGGGTAATGGTTAATGTTACCATTAAGGTTAATGTCTATGTAATGTTACCATTAAGGTTAATGTCTGTGTAATGTTATCATTAGGGTCATGTTACCATTAAGGTTAATGTCTTGTAATGTTATCATTAAGGTTAATGTCTTATGTTCATTGGGGGTAATGTCTGTGTAATGTTATCATTAAGGTTAATGTCTGTGTAATGTTACCATTAAGGTTAATGTCTGTGTAATGTTATCATTAATGTCTGTGTAATGTTATCATTAAGGTTAATGTCTGTGTAATGTTATCATTAAGGTTAATGTCTGTGTAATGTTATCATTAGGGTTAATGTCTGTGTAATGTTATCATTAAGGTTAATGTCTGTGTAATGTTATCATTAAGGTTAATGTCTGTGTAATGTTACCATTAAGGGGTTAATGTCTGTAATGTTAATGTTACCATTAGGGGTAATGTCTGTGTAATGTTATCATTGTTATGTCCATTGGGGGTAATGTCTGTAATGTTATCATTGTAACAGTCATTAGGGGTAATGTCTGTATAATGTTACCATTAGGGGTAATGTCTGATGTTACCATTGGGGGAAGAATCTGATGAGGAAGAATCGGACCAAAGCACAGCGTCGTGAGTGTTTATAACTTTTATTAAACTGAACACTAGAACAAACTAACAAAGTGAATAAACGAAACCGAAACAGTCTTGTCAGGTGCAGAACACTAAACAGAAAACAACTACCCACAAAACATAGGTGGGAAAAAGCTACCTAAGTATGATTCCCAATCAGAGACAACAATAGTCAGCTGTCCCTGACTGAGAACCATACCCGGCCAAAACAAAGAAATACAAAACATAGAAATACAAAACATAGAAAAAGGAACATAGAATGCCCACCCCAAATCACACCCTGACCAAACCAAAATAGAGACATAAAAAGCTCTCTAATGTCTGTGTAATATCATAATTCGGGGTAATGTCTGTGTTATGTTACCATTCGGGGTCATGTCTGTATAATGTTACCATTGGGGGTAATGTCTGTGTTGTGTTTTTTACATTTAAGTCATTTAGCAGACGCTCTTATCCAGAGCGACTTACAAATTGGTGCATGTTACCATGTTACCATTCGGGGTCATGTCTGTATAATGTTACCATTGGGGGTAATGTCTGTGTAATGTTATCATTAGGGGTAATGTCTGTATAATGTTACCATTGGGTGTGATGTCTGTATAATGTTATCATTAGGGGTAATGTCTGTGCTATGTTACCATTAGGGGTAATGTCTGTACAATGTTACCATTTGGGTAATGTCTGTATAATGTTGGTAATGTCTGTATAATGTTACCATTAGGGGTAATGTCTGTACAATGTTACCATTGGGGGTAATGTCTGTATAATGATACCATTGGGGTAATGTCTGTATAATGTTACAATGTCTGTATAATGTTACCATTGGGGGTAATGTCTGTATAATGTTACCATTAGGGGTAATGTCTGTGTAATGATATCATCAGGGGTAATGTCGGTGTAATGTTATCATTAGGGGTAATGTCTGTGTAATGATATCATCAGGGGTAATGTCTGTGTAATGTTACCATTAGGGGTAATGTCTGTGTAATGATATCATCAGGGGTAATGTCTGTGTAATGTTACCATTAGGGGTAATGTCTGTGTAATGATATCATCAGGGGTCATGTCTGTGTTGTGTTATCATTAGTGGTAATGTCTGTGTAATGTTATCATTAAGGTTAATGTCTGTGTAATGTTATCATTAGGGGTAATGTCTGTGTAATGATATCATCAGGGGTAATGTCTGTGTAATGTTACCATTAGGGGTAATGTCTGTGTAATGATATCATCAGGGGTAATGTCTGTGTAATGAATCTGAATTATTGATCAAATAGGAAACAAATGAAACAGCCAGAACTAGGCCTGCTATATTTCTAATGTCAGACAGGAACAGACTGTCTAATGAAGCCTCACATCATCACATCAAATCAAAGTATGTCAATATGTCAGAACTTGTCGTACACCATATGGTCACTTGACAGCCACGCGTTTTAAATGTCCAACTCCCTCGCCCTCCCATTGCCATTAAAGATGTGTGCACAGTATCACGCTGAGAGTCTTCTGGGTATATGACACCGTTTGTTGGTTTTGTTGTGTGAGTTGTATGTTTTGGATATCAGTTATATAGTGTATGTGCAGCCATTCTAATGGAATTTGCAGGAATTTGACGGGAACTTGTGTCCTAACTGAGAAGGCTTTGGAAGGAACCTCCCACTTTGAGGTGGACCATAGCTAGCCCACTGGGCACACACTGGTTGAATCAATGTTGGTTCAATGTAATTTGGCAACGTATTGCGACGTGGAATCTATGTAGAAAATATATTCAAACATAAAATGTTACTATCAATATTTTAAAAAGGTCAAATAAAATGTAGAATGAAATAATAAATTAAACGTCATTTCAGCCACCCAATACATATTAGATATAGGATGAAAAATAGTTTTTACATTTCTATGTGGAATTTTCCTTGCAATTTCATAGTATACATAGTTCTGATGATTATGTTGAAATTAGATTGATGTAACAACCTGTTTTATCATCATTTCAATCTTTACAATGCTGCTGGTTCATTACTTTTTTCAAATCCAATGTATTTTCCACATTGATTCCACATCACAATATGTTGACAAATTATGTTGAAACAACGTTGATTCGACCAGTGTGTGCCCAGTGGGCTAACTATGGTCCACCTTAAAGCTTCTTCTATACCTCCTGCGGTGTTTGCAATGTCAGATGTGTGTGTGTGTTGGGTGGTTGAGGGACGTTCCAATGTGATGAAAAAAGTTCTGTTCTGTTATGCAACAAGATCAAATAAATGATTGAGGAGGATGTGTAGATCACACCTGCTGCTGGAACCCTGCTGGACCCCACTGGAGTCTCTCTAGATCCCCAATGACACCTGCTGCTGGACCCCACTGGAGTCTCTCTAGCTCCCCAATGACACCTGCTGCTGGACCCCACTGGAGTCTCTCTAGCTCCCCAATGACACCTGCTGCTGGACCCCACTGGAGTCTCTCTAGCTCCCCAATGACACCTGCTGCTGGACCCCACTGGAGTCTCTCTAGCTCCCCAATGACACCTGCTGCTGGACCCCACTGGAGTCTCTCTAGCTCCCCAATGACACCTGGACCCCACTGCTGTCTCTCTAGCTCCCCAATGACACCCTGCTGGACCCCACTGGAGTCTCTCTAGCTCCCCAATGACACCTGCTGCTGGACCCCTGCTGGACCCCACTGGAGTCTCTCTAGCTCCCCAATGACACCTGCTGCTGGACCCCTGCTGGACCCCACTGGAGTCTCTCTAGCTCCCCAATGACACCTGCTGCTGGACCCCTGCTGGACCTCACTGGAGTCTCTCTAGCTCTAGCTCCCCAATGACACCTGCTGCTGGACCCCTGCTGGACCCCACTGGAGTCTCTCTAGCTCCCCAATGACACCTGCTGCTGGACCCCTGCTGGACCCCACTGGAGTCTCTCTAGCTCCCCAATGACACCTGCTGCTGGACCCCTGCTGGACCCCACTGGAGTCTCTCTAGCTCCCCAATGACACCAGCTGCTGGACCCCTGCTGGACCCCTGCCTTACCCCTGCTGGACCCCACTGGAGTCTCTCTAGCTCCCCAATGAAACCTGCTGCTGGACCCCTGCTGGACCCCACTGGAGTCTCTCTAGCTCCCCAATGACACCTGCTGCTGGACCCCTGCTGGACCCCACTGGAGTCTCTCTAGCTCCCCAATGACACCTGCTGCTGGAACCCACTGGAGTCTCTCTAGCTCCCCAATGACACCTGCTGCTGGACCCCACTGGAGTCTCTCTAGCTCCCCAATGACACCTGCTGCTGGACCCCTGCTGGACCCCACTGGAGTCTCTCTAGCTCCCCAATGACACCTGCTGCTGGACCCCAGCTTGACCCCACTGGAGTCTCTCTAGCTCCCCAATGACACCTGCTGCTGGAACCCTGCTGGACCCCACTGGAGTCTCTCTAGCTCCCCAATGACACCTGCTGCTGAACCCCAGCTTGACCCCACTGGAGTCTCTCTAGCTCCCCAATGACACCAGCTGCTGGACCCCTGCTGGACCCCACTGGAGTCTCTCTAGCTCCCCATGACTCCTGCTGCTGGACCCCACTGGAGTCTCTCTAGCTCCCCAATGACACCTGCTGCTGGACCCCAGCTTGACCCCACTGGAGTCTCTCTAGCTCCCCAATGACACCTGCTGCTGGACCCCTGCTGGACCCCACTGGAGTCTCTCTAGCTCCCCAATGACACCTGCTGCTGGACCCCAGCTTGACCCCACTGGAGTCTCTCTAGCTCCCCAATGACACCTGCTGCTGGAACCCTGCTGGACCCCACTGGAGTCTCTCTAGCTCCCCAATGACACCTGCTGCTGGAACCCTGCTGGACCCCACTGGAGTCTCTCTAGCTCCCCAATGACACCTGCTGCTGAACCCCAGCTTGACCTCACTGGAGTCTCTCTAGCTCCCCAATGACACCTGCTGCTGGAACCCTGCTGGACCCCACTGGAGTCTCTCTAGCTCCCCAATGACACCAGCTGCTGGACCCCTGCTGGACCCCACTGGAGTCTCTCTAGCTCCCCATGACTCCTGCTGCTGGACCCCACTGGAGTCTCTCTAGCTCCCCAATGACACCAGCTGCTGGACCCCTGCTTGACCCCACTGGAGTCTCTCTAGCTCCCCATGACTCCTGCTGCTGGACCCCACTGGAGTCTCTCTAGCTCCCCAATGACACCTGCTGCTGGACCCCTGCTGGACCCCACTGGAGTCTCTCTAGATCCCCATGACTCCTGCTGCTGGACCCCTGCTGGAGACCCCACTGGAGTCTCTCTAGCTCCCTAATGACACCTGCTGCTGGACCCCTGCTGGACCCCACTGGAGTCTCTCTAGCTCCCCAATGACACCTGCTGCTGGACCCCTGCTGGACCCCACTGGAGTCTCTCTAGCTCCCCAATGACACCTGCTGCTGGACCCCTGCTGGACCCCTGCTGGACCCCTGCTGGACCCCACTGGAGTCTCTCTAGCTCTCCATGACTCCTGCTGCTGGACCCCTGCTGGACCCCACTGGAGTCTCTCTAGCTCTCCATGACTCCTGCTGCATCTCTGGGAGAACCGACTTGTCTCTATTGGTGCAATTTCACTAGAGGAACCAAACCGCACCCAACTCTAACACCCTTTAGTACCCAACTCTACCAACACCCTTTAGCACCCAACTCTACCAACACCCTTTAGCACCCAACACCCTTTAGCACCCAACACCCTTTATCACCCAACTCTACCAACACCCTTTATCACCCAACTCTACCAACACCCTTTAGCACCCAACTCTACCAACACCCTTTAGCACCCAACTCTACCAACACCCTTTAGCACCCAACTCTACCAACACCCTTTAGCACCTTTAGCACCCAACTCTACCAACACCCTTTAGTACCCAACTCTACCAACACCCTTTAGCACCCAACTCTACCAACACCCTTTAGCACCCAACTCTACCAACACGCTTTAGCACCCAACACCCTTTACCACCCAACTCTACCAACACCCTTTATCACCCAACTCTACCAACACCCTTGTCTGGGGGTGCAGGGCTCAGGGGTTGTAGGAACATTGATTGTGTCGATGGACCCTGGGTGTCTGGGGGTGCAGGGTTCAGGGATGAACCCCATGTACAGCATATCTCTCTCTCTCTCTCTCTCTCTCTCTCTCTCTCTCTCTCTCTCTCTCTCTCTCTCTCTCTCTCTCTCTCTCTCTCTCTCTCTCTCTCTCTCTCTCTCTCTCTCTCGTCCTCTCTTCCTCTCTCTCTCTGTTGTCTCTTCTTTTCCTTAGCTGTCATAGAGCTGTAGTGGTTCTCAGCAGTGCAGGGATGTGAGATTTGAAGTGGCAGTGTTTGATGGTAATGGGTTATATACTCTCACATTTATCAGACACTTCCAGCTGCAGAGCTTCCTCCTCAGTCACTCTTCCTTGTAATGGAAATGCTGCCAATTTATCCCTAAATCCCTTCCTCCTTCATCTGCTCACAGCGTGTCTCTGGGAGATGATGAAGGGAGGAGCAGAGAAAGAAAATGCTGAATAGATAAGGGGGAGAGGTGAATAGGCTCTCAGCAGTGTTGTTCAGGACCACAATGATGAATGGATAAGGGGAGAGGTGATCAGGCTCTCAGCGTTGTTGTTCAGGACCACAATGATGAATGGATAAGGGGAGAGGTGATCAGGTTCTCAGCGTTGTTGTTCAGGACCACAATGATGAATGGATAAGGGGGGCGGTGATTAGGCCCTCAGCGTTGTTGTTCAGGACCACAATGATGAATGGATAAGGGGGGGGGGGGTGATTAGGCTCTCAGCGGTGTTGTTCAGGACCACAATGATGAATGGATAAGGGGAGAGGTGATCAGGCTCTCAGCGGTGTTGTTTAGGACCAAAATGATGAATGGATAAGGGGAGAGGTGATCAGGCTCTCAGCAGTGTTGTTCAGGACCACAATGATGAATGGATAAGGGGAGAGGTGATCAGGTTCTCAGCGTGTTGTTCAGGACCACAATGATGAATGGATAAGGGGGGGGTGATCAGGCCCTCAGCGTTGTTGTTCAGGACCACAATGATGAATGGATAAGGGGGGGAGGTGATCAGGCTCTCAGCGGTGTTGTTTAGGACCACAATGATGAATGGATAAGGGGGAGAGGTGATCAGGCTCTCAGCGGTGTTGTTTAGGACCACAATGATGAATGGATAAGGGGGAGAGGTGATCAGGCTCTCAGCGGTGTTGTTTAGGACCACAATGATGAATGGATAAGGGGGAGAGGTGATCAGGCTCTCAGCAGTGTTGTTTAGGACCACAATGATGAATGGATAAGGGGGAGAGGTGATCAGGCTCTCAGCAGTGTTGTTCAGGACCACAATGATGAATGGATAAGGGGGAGAGGTGATCAGGCTCTCAGCGGTGTTGTTCAGGACCACAATGATGAATGGATAAGGGGGAGAGGTGATCAGGCTCTCAGCGGTGTTGTTTAGGACCACAATGATGAATGGATAAGGGGAGAGGTGATCAGGCTCTCAGCGGTGTTGTTTAGGACCACAATGGATGAATGTAACCAACAGGGGCAGACATCACAACGTCTGTGTCTCTCTGGTCTCTGATGTGTCTCTCTGTGTCTGATCTGTGTCTCTATGTGTCTCTCTGTGTCTCTCTGTGATGAATGGATCTCTGTGTCTCTATGTGTCTCTCTGTGTCTCTCTGTGTCTCTCTGTGTCTCTATGTGTCTGATCTGTGTCTCTCTGTGTCTCTGGATTGGAAAGTAAGAGATTCATGCATTAGCCTGGTTCCAGGTATATTTGTGCTGTCTTGCCAACTCACTACAGTGTAAGACAGACCAGGCAATGATGAATGGAATGGAGGAAGGGTGATGATTAGAGAGATCTTGTTCAGTCCATGACTGTCTGAATGGATAGGGGGACATGATTACAACACCTCTGTGTACTGTGTTGTTCCAATGATGAATTTATATTTATGTTTTTAACTAAGAAAGTCAGTTAAGAACAAATTGAATGGATAAAATGACAGCCTACCTCAACAGTGGGTTTAACTACCTGGTTCAGATGTAGAAGGGGACAGATTTTTACCTTGTCAGCTCAGTGGTTCAATCCTTGTGGTTACTGTCCCAACGCTCTAACTACAGGCTACCTGCCGCCCCTGTTGTTGTAGGATCACATGTGTTTGAGGTACTGGATGAGCAAGTCAGCACAAATGGTAGGGCTGCTGTTTGGTTACAGGTGTTTCAATACTAATGGATTACACAGGGTGAAAGTTGGGTAGTGTCTATGGGCCTGAGTGAATGGTCTGTAGTGTCTAGGTCACTGTAGTGTCTATGGGTCTGTAGGTCTACAATGTCACTGAGTGTCTATGGGTCACTGTAGGTCTAGTGGGACCACAATGTATGGATAAGGGGAGAGGTGATCAGGTCAGTCTATAGGGTCACTGATGAGTGGATAAGGGGGTCCTGATCAGGTCTCAGCGGTGTTGTAGTGTCTATGAATGGTCACTGTAGTGTCTATGGGCTCTGTAGTGTCTATAGGACCACTGGTAGTGTAACCTACAGGGTCACTGTAGTGTCTATGGGTCTGTGTGTCTCTGGGTCACTGTAGTGTCTATGGGTCTGTAGTGTCTATGGGCCTGTAGTGTCTATATGTCTGTAGTGTCTCGGGTCACTGTAGTCTCTATGGGTCTGTAGTGTCTATGGGTCACTCTGTGTCTATGGGTCTGTAGTGTCTATGGGCCTGTAGTGTCTATGTGTCTGTAGTGTCTATGGGCCTGTAGTGTCTATAATGAATGTAGTGTCTAAGGGTCACTGATTATGGGTCTGTAGTGTCTATGGGTCACTGTAGTGTCTATGTGTCTGTAGTGTCTACGGGTCACTCTGTGTCTATGTTGGTCTGTAGTGTCTATGGGTCATGTTTTTAACTATGGGTCTGTTAGTGTCTATGGGCCTGTAGTGTCTATGGGTCACTGTAGTGTCTATGGGTCACTGTAGTGTCTATGGGTCTGTAGTGTCTGGATGGGTCACTGTAGTGCTTCTGTTGGGCCTGTAGTGTCTATGTGTCTGTAGTGTCTATGGGCCTGTAGTGTCTATGGGTCACTGTAGTGTCTATGGGTCTGTAGTGTCTATGTGTCTGTAGTGTCTATGGGTCACTGTAGTGTCTATGTGTCTGTAGTGTCTATGGGCCTGTAGTGTCTATGGGTCTGTAGTGTCTATGGGTCTGTAGTGTCTATGTGTCTGTAGTGTCTAGGGGTCTGTAGTGTCTAAGGGTCACTGTAGTGTCTAAGGGTCACTGTAGTGTCTATGGGTCTGTAGTGTCTATGGGTCTGTAGTGTCTGGTTCTGTAGTGTCTAAGGGTCACTGTAGTGTCTGTGGGCCTGTAGTGTCTATGGGTCTGTAGTAGAGGCCGATTTCAAGTTTTCATAACAATCAGAAATTGGTATTTTTGGACACCAATTTTTTATTTATTTAACACCTTTATTTTACCTTTATTTAACTAGGCAAGTCAGTTAAGAACACATTCTTATTTTCTGACGGCCTAGGTCGGTGGGTTAGCTGCCTGTTCAGGGGCAGAACGACAGATTTGTACCTTGTCAGCTCTGGGGTTTGAACTTGCAACCTTCCGGTTACTAGTCCAACACTCTAACCACTATGCCGGTTAACTAGTCCAACGCCCTAACCAACTGCCTCTCATTGCACTCCACGAGGAGCCTGCCTGTTACGCGGATGCCGTAAGCCAAGGTAAGTTGCTAGCTAGCATTAAAGTTATCTTATAAAAAACAATCAATCAATCATAATCACTAGTTAACTACACATGGTTGATGATATTACTAGTTTATCTAGCGTGTCCTGCGTTGCATGTAATCGATGCAACGCAGGGGGACGATTTAACAAAAGCGAATTTGCAAAAAAAGCACAATCGTTGCACGACTGTACCTAACCATAAACAATAATGCCTTTCTTAAAATCAATACACAGAAGTATATATTTTTAAACCTGCATATTTAGCTAAAAGAAATCCAGGTTAGCAGGCAATATTAACCAGGTGTAATTGTGACACTTCTCTTGCGTTCATTGCACGCAGGGTCAGGGTATATGCAACAGTTTGGGCAGCCTGGCTCATTGCAAACTAATTTGCCATAATTTTACGCAATTATGACATAACATTGACGGTTGTACAATGTAACAGCAATATTTAGACTAAGGGATGCCACCCTTTAGATAAAATAGCGAACGGTTCCGTATTTCACAGAAATAATAAACGTTTTGTTTTTGAGATGATAGTTTCGGATTCGGCCATATTAATGACCAAAGGCTCGTATTTCTGTGTGTTATTATGTTATAATTAAGTCTATGATTTGATAGAGCAGTCTGACTTATTCGCCTGCTGGTGCCTATGGGTCTGTAGTGTCTATGAGTCTGTAGAGTCTATGGGCCCCTGTAGTGTCTATGGGCCCCTGTAGTGTCTATGGGCCCCTGTAGTGTCTATGGGCCCCTGTAGTGTCTATGGATCTGTAGTGGGCCCCTATGGGCCCCTGTAGTGTCTATGGGTCTGTAGTGGGCCCCTATGGGCCCCTGTTGTGTCTATGGATCTGTAGTGGGCCCCTATGGGCCCCTGTAGTGTACATAAAGGCTGTTCAACGTATCAGTGGGTATGTTTCAGTGTTCCAGAGAAGATGTAGATGTACATAAAGGCTGTTCAACGTATCAGGGGGTATGTTTCAGTGTTCCAGAGAAGATGTAGATGTACATAAAGGCTGTTCAACGTATCAGGGGGTATGTTTCAGTGTTCCAGAGAAGATGTAGTGTACATAAAGGCTGTTCAACGTATCAGTGGGTATGTTTCAGTGTTCCAGAGAAGATGTAGTGTACATAAAGGCTGTTCAACGTATCAGGGGGTATGTTTCAGTGTTCCAGAGAAGATGTAGTGTACATAAAGGCTGTTCAACGTATCAGTGGGTATGTTTCAGTGTTCCAGAGAAGATGTAGATGTACATAAAGGCTGTTCAACGTATCAGGGGGTATGTTTCAGTGTTCCAGAGAAGATGTAGTGTACATAAAGGCTGTTCAACGTATCAGGGGGTATGTTTCAGTGTTCCAGAGAAGATGTAGTGTACATAAAGGCTGTTCAACGTATCAGGGGGTATGTTTCAGTGTTCCAGAGAAGATGTAGTGTACATAAAGGCTGTTCAATGTATCAGTGGGTATGTTTCAGTGTTCCAGAGAAGATGTAGTGTACATAAAGGCTGTTCAACGTATCAGGGGGTATGTTTCAGTGTTCCAGAGAAGATGTAGTGTACATAAAGGCTGTTCAACGTATCAGGGGTATGTTTCAGTGTTCCAGAGAAGATGTAGTGTACATAAAGGCTGTTCAACATATCAGGGGTATGTTTCAGTGTTCCAGAGAAGATGTAGATGTACATAAAGGCTGTTCAATGTATCAGGGGTATGTTTCAGTGTTCCAGAGAAGATGTAGTGTACATAAAGGCTGTTCAACGTATCAGGGGGTATGTTTCAGTGTTCCAGAGAAGATGTAGTGTACATAAAGGCTGTTCAACGTATCAGGGGGTATGTTTCAGTGTTCCAGAGAAGATGTAGTGTACATAAAGGCTGTTCAATGTATCAGTGGGTATGTTTCAGTGTTCCAGAGAAGATGTAGTGTACATAAAGGCTGTTCAACGTATCAGTGGGTATGTTTCAGTGTTCCAGAGAAGATGTAGTGTACATAAAGGCTGTTCAACATATCAGGGGGTATGTTTCAGTGTTCCAGAGAAGATGTAGATGTACATAAAGGCTGTTCAACATATCAGGGGGTATGTTTCAGTGTTCCAGAGAAGATGTAGTGTACATAAAGGCTGTTCAACGTATCAGTGGGTATGTTTCAGTGTTCCAGAGAAGATGTAGTGTACATAAAGACTGTTCAACGTATCAGGGGGTATGTTTCAGTGTTCCAGAGAAGATGTAGTGTACATAAAGGCTGTTCAACGTATCAGGGGTATGTTTCAGTGTTCCAGAGAAGATGTAGTGTACATAAAGACTGTTCAAAGTATCAGGGGTATGTTTCAGTGTTCCAGAGAAGATGTAGTGTACATAAAGGCTGTTCAACGTATCAGGGGGTATGTTTCAGTGTTCCAGAGAAGATGTAGTGTACATAAAGGCTGTTCAACGTATCAGGGGTATGTTTCAGTGTTCCAGAGAAGATGTAGTGTACATAAAGACTGTTCAACGTATCAGGGGTATGTTTCAGTGTTCCAGAGAAGATGTAGTGTACATAAAGGCTGTTCAACGTATCAGGGGTATGTTTCAGTGTTCCAGAGAAGATGTAGATGTACATAAAGGCTGTTCAACGTATCAGGGGTATGTTTCAGTGTTCCAGAGAAGATGTAGTGTACATAAAGGCTGTTCAACGTATCAGGGGGTATGTTTCAGTGTTCCAGAGAAGATGTAGTGTACATAAAGACTGTTCAACGTATCAGGGGGTATGTTTCAGTGTTCCAGAGAAGATGTAGTGTACATAAAGGCTGTTCAACGTATCAGGGGGTATGTTTCAGTGTTCCAGAGAAGATGTAGTGTACATAAAGGCTGTTCAACGTATCAGGGGGTATGTTTCAGTGTTCCAGAGAAGATGTAGTGTACATAAAGGCTGTTCAACGTATCAGAGGGTATGTTTCAGTGTTCCAGAGAAGATGTAGTGTACATAAAGGCTATTCAACGTATCAGAGGGTATGTTTCAGTGTTCCAGAGAAGATGTAGTGTACATAAAGGCTGTTCAACGTATCAGGGGGTATGTTTCAGTGTTCCAGAGAAGATGTAGTGTACATAAAGGCTGTTCAACGTATCAGGGGGTATGTTTCAGTGTTCCAGAGAAGATGTAGATGTACATAAAGGCTGTTCAACGTATCAGGGGTATGTTTCAGTGTTCCAGAGAAGATGTAGTGTACATAAAGGCTGTTCAACGTATCAGGGGTATGTTTCAGTGTTCCAGAGAAGATGTAGTGTACATAAAGGCTGTTCAACGTATCAGGGGTATGTTTCAGTGTTCCAGAGAAGATGTAGTGTACATAAAGGCTGTTCAACGTATCAGTGGGTATGTTTCAGTGTTCCAGAGAAGATGTAGATGTACATAAAGGCTGTTCAACGTATCAGTGGGTATGTTTCAGTGTTCCAGAGAAGATGTAGTGTACATAAAGGCTGTTCAACGTATCAGGGGTATGTTTCAGTGTTCCAGAGAAGATGTAGTGTACATAAAGGCTGTTCAACATATCAGGGGGTATGTTTCAGTGTTCCAGAGAAGATGTAGATGTACATAAAGGCTGTTCAACATATCAGGGGGTATGTTTCAGTGTTCCAGAGAAGATGTAGTGTACATAAAGGCTGTTCAACGTATCAGTGGGTATGTTTCAGTGTTCCAGAGAAGATGTAGTGTACATAAAGACTGTTCAACGTATCAGGGGGTATGTTTCAGTGTTCCAGAGAAGATGTAGTGTACATAAAGGCTGTTCAACGTATCAGTGGGTATGTTTCAGTGTTCCAGAGAAGATGTAGTGTACATAAAGGCTGTTCAACGTATCAGGGGTATGTTTCAGTGTTCCAGAGAAGATGTAGTGTACATAAAGGCTGTTCAACGTATCAGGGGTATGTTTCAGTGTTCCAGAGAAGATGTAGTGTACATAAAGACTGTTCAAAGTATCAGGGGTATGTTTCAGTGTTCCAGAGAAGATGTAGATGTACATAAAGGCTGTTCAACGTATCAGGGGGTATGTTTCAGTGTTCCAGAGAAGATGTAGTGTACATAAAGGCTGTTCAACGTATCAGGGGGTATGTTTCAGTGTTCCAGAGAAGATGTAGATGTACATAAAGGCTGTTCAACGTATCAGGGGGTATGTTTCAGTGTTCCAGAGAAGATGTAGTGTACATAAAGGCTGTTCAACGTATCAGGGGGTATGTTTCAGTGTTCCAGAGAAGATGTATGTACATAAAGGCTGTTCAACGTATCAGGGGGTATGTTTCAGTGTTCCAGAGAAGATGTAGTGTACATAAAGGCTGTTCAACGTATCAGGGGGTATGTTTCAGTGTTCCAGAGAAGATGTAGTGTACATAAAGACTGTTCAACGTATCAGGGGGTATGTTTCAGTGTTCCAGAGAAGATGTAGTGTACATAAAGGCTGTTCAACGTATCAGGGGGTATGTTTCAGTGTTCCAGAGAAGATGTAGTGTACATAAAGGCTGTTCAACGTATCAGGGGGTATGTTTCAGTGTTCCAGAGAAGATGTAGTGTACATAAAGGCTGTTCAACGTATCAGGGGGTATGTTTCAGTGTTCCAGAGAAGATGTAGTGTACATAAAGACTGTTCAACGTATCAGGGGGTATGTTTCAGTGTTCCAGAGAAGATGTAGTGTACATAAAGGCTGTTCAACGTATCAGGGGGTATGTTTCAGTGTTCCAGAGAAGATGTACATAAAGGCTGTTCAACGTATCAGGGGGTATGTTTCAGTGTTCCAGAGAAGATGTAGTGTACATAAAGGCTGTTCAACGTATCAGGGGTATGTTTCAGTGTTCCAGAGAAGATGTAGTGTACATAAAGGCTGTTCAACGTATCAGTGGGTATGTTTCAGTGTTCCAGAGAAGATGTAGATGTACATAAAGGCTGTTCAACGTATCAGGGGTATGTTTCAGTGTTCCAGAGAAGATGTAGTGTACATAAAGGCTGTTCAACGTATCAGGGGTATGTTTCAGTGTTCCAGAAGATGTAGTGTACATAAAGGCTGTTCAACGTATCAGGGGTATGTTTCAGTGTTCCAGAGAAGATGTAGATGTACATAAAGGCTGTTCAACGTATCAGGGGGTATGTTTCAGTGTTCCAGAGAAGATGTAGTGTACATAAAGGCTGTTCAACGTATCAGGGGGTATGTTTCAGTGTTCCAGAGAAGATGTAGTGTACATAAAGGCTGTTCAACGTATCAGGGGGTATGTTTCAGTGTTCCAGAGAAGATGTAGTGTACATAAAGGCTGTTCAACGTATCAGTGGGTATGTTTCAGTGTTCCAGAGAAGATGTAGATGTACATAAAGGCTGTTCAACGTATCAGGGGGTATGTTTCAGTGTTCCAGAGAAGATGTAGTGTACATAAAGGCTGTTCAACGTATCAGTGGGTATGTTTCAGTGTTCCAGAGAAGATGTAGTGTACATAAAGGCTGTTCAACGTATCAGGGGGTATGTTTCAGTGTTCCAGAGAAGATGTAGATGTACATAAAGGCTGTTCAACATATCAGGGGGTATGTTTCAGTGTTCCAGAGAAGATGTAGATGTACATAAAGGCTGTTCAACGTATCAGTGGGTATGTTTCAGTGTTCCAGAGAAGATGTAGTGTACATAAAGACTGTTCAACATATCAGGGGTATGTTTCAGTGTTCCAGAGAAGATGTAGTGTACATAAAGGCTGTTCAACGTATCAGTGGGTATGTTTCAGTGTTCCAGAGAAGATGTAGTGTACATAAAGGCTGTTCAACGTATCAGGGGTATGTTTCAGTGTTCCAGAGAAGATGTAGTGTACATAAAGGCTGTTCAACGTATCAGGGGTATGTTTCAGTGTTCCAGAGAAGATGTAGTGTACATAAAGACTGTTCAAAGTATCAGGGGTATGTTTCAGTGTTCCAGAGAAGATGTAGTGTACATAAAGGCTGTTCAACGTATCAGGGGGTATGTTTCAGTGTTCCAGAGAAGATGTAGTGTACATAAAGGCTGTTCAACGTATCAGGGGGTATGTTTCAGTGTTCCAGAAGATGTAGATGTACATAAAGGCTGTTCAACGTATCAGGGTGTATGTTTCAGTGTTCCAGAGAAGATGTAGTGTACATAAAGGCTGTTCAACGTATCAGGGGTATGTTTCAGTGTTCCAGAGAAGATGTACATAAAGGCTGTTCAACGTATCAGGGGTATGTTTCAGTGTTCCAGAGAAGATGTAGTGTACATAAAGGCTGTTCAACGTATCAGGGGGTATGTTTCAGTGTTCCAGAGAAGATGTAGTGTACATAAAGACTGTTCAACGTATCAGGGGGTATGTTTCAGTGTTCCAGAGAAGATGTAGTGTACATAAAGGCTGTTCAACGTATCAGAGGGTATGTTTCAGTGTTCCAGAGAAGATGTAGTGTACATAAAGGCTGTTCAACGTATCAGGGGGTATGTTTCAGTGTTCCAGAGAAGATGTAGTGTACATAAAGGCTGTTCAACGTATCAGGGGGTATGTTTCAGTGTTCCAGAGAAGATGTAGTGTACATAAAGACTGTTCAACGTATCAGGGTGTATGTTTCAGTGTTCCAGAGAAGATGTAGTGTACATAAAGGCTGTTCAACGTATCAGGGGTATGTTTCAGTGTTCCAGAGAAGATGTACATAAAGGCTGTTCAACGTATCAGGGGTATGTTTCAGTGTTCCAGAGAAGATGTAGTGTACATAAAGGCTGTTCAACGTATCAGGGGGTATGTTTCAGTGTTCCAGAAGATGTAGTGTACATAAAGGCTGTTCAACGTATCAGTGGGTATGTTTCAGTGTTCCAGAGAAGATGTAGATGTACATAAAGGCTGTTCAACGTATCAGGGGGTATGTTTCAGTGTTCCAGAGAAGATGTAGTGTACATAAAGGCTGTTCAACGTATCAGGGGTATGTTTCAGTGTTCCAGAGAAGATGTAGTGTACATAAAGGCTGTTCAACGTATCAGGGGTATGTTTCAGTGTTCCAGAGAAGATGTAGTGTACATAAAGGCTGTTCAACGTATCAGTGGGTATGTTTCAGTGTTCCAGAGAAGATGTAGATGTACATAAAGGCTGTTCAACGTATCAGGGGTATGTTTCAGTGTTCCAGAGAAGATGTAGTGTACATAAAGGCTGTTCAACGTATCAGTGGGTATGTTTCAGTGTTCCAGAGAAGATGTAGTGTACATAAAGGCTGTTCAACGTATCAGGGGGTATGTTTCAGTGTTCCAGAGAAGATGTAGATGTACATAAAGGCTGTTCAACATATCAGGGGGTATGTTTCAGTGTTCCAGAGAAGATGTAGTGTACATAAAGGCTGTTCAACGTATCAGTGGGTATGTTTCAGTGTTCCAGAGAAGATGTAGTGTACATAAAGACTGTTCAACGTATCAGGGGGTATGTTTCAGTGTTCCAGAGAAGATGTAGTGTACATAAAGGCTGTTCAACGTATCAGTGGGTATGTTTCAGTGTTCCAGAGAAGATGTAGTGTACATAAAGGCTGTTCAACGTATCAGGGGTATGTTTCAGTGTTCCAGAGAAGATGTAGTGTACATAAAGGCTGTTCAACGTATCAGGGGTATGTTTCAGTGTTCCAGAGAAGATGTAGTGTACATAAAGACTGTTCAAAGTATCAGGGGGTATGTTTCAGTGTTCCAGAGAAGATGTAGTGTACATAAAGGCTGTTCAACGTATCAGGGGTATGTTTCAGTGTTCCAGAGAAGATGTAGTGTACATAAAGGCTGTTCAACGTATCAGGGGTATGTTTCAGTGTTCCAGAAGATGTAGATGTACATAAAGGCTGTTCAACGTATCAGGGTGTATGTTTCACAGAGAAGATGTAGTGTACATAAAGGCTGTTCAACGTATCAGGGGGTATGTTTCAGTGTTCCAGAGAAGATGTACATAAAGGCTGTTCAACGTATCAGTGGGTATGTTTCAGTGTTCCAGAGAAGATGTAGTGTACATAAAGACTGTTCAACGTATCAGGGGGTATGTTTCAGTGTTCCAGAGAAGATGTAGTGTACATAAAGGCTGTTCAACGTATCAGTGGGTATGTTTCAGTGTTCCAGAGAAGATGTAGTGTACATAAAGGCTGTTCAACGTATCAGGGGTATGTTTCAGTGTTCCAGAGAAGATGTAGTGTACATAAAGACTGTTCAACGTATCAGGGGTATGTTTCAGTGTTCCAGAAGATGTAGTGTACATAAAGGCTGTTCAACGTATCAGGGGTATGTTTCAGTGTTCCAGAGAAGATGTAGTGTACATAAAGGCTGTTCAACGTATCAGGTGGGTATGTTTCAGTGTTCCAGAGAAGATGTAGTGTACATAAAGACTGTTCAACGTATCAGGGGGTATGTTTCAGTGTTCCAGAGAAGATGTAGTGTACATAAAGGCTGTTCAACGTATCAGGGGGTATGTTTCAGTGTTCCAGAGAAGATGTAGTGTACATAAAGACTGTTCAACGTATCAGGGGGTATGTTTCAGTGTTCCAGAGAAGATGTAGTGTACATAAAGGCTGTTCAACGTATCAGGGGGTATGTTTCAGTGTTCCAGAGAAGATGTAGTGTACATAAAGACTGTTCAACGTATCAGGGGGTATGTTTCAGTGTTCCAGAGAAGATGTAGTGTACATAAAGGCTGTTCAACGTATCAGGGGGTATGTTTCAGTGTTCCAGAGAAGATGTAGTGTACATAAAGGCTGTTCAACATATCAGGGGGTATGTTTCAGTGTTCCAGAGAAGATGTAGTGTACATAAAGGCTGTTCAACGTATCAGGGGGTATGTTTCAGTGTTCCAGAGAAGATGTAGTGTACATAAAGGCTGTTCAACGTATCAGTGGGTATGTTTCAGTGTTCCAGAGAAGATGTAGTGTACATAAAGGCTGTTCAACGTATCAGGGGGTATGTTTCAGTGTTCCAGAGAAGATGTAGTGTACATAAAGGCTGTTCAACGTATCAGTGGGTATGTTTCAGTGTTCCAGAGAAGATGTAGATGTACATAAAGGCTGTTCAACGTATCAGGGGGTATGTTTCAGTGTTCCAGAGAAGATGTAGTGTACATAAAGGCTGTTCAACGTATCAGGGGGTATGTTTCAGTGTTCCAGAGAAGATGTAGTGTACATAAAGGCTGTTCAACGTATCAGGGGGTATGTTTCAGTGTTCCAGAGAAGATGTAGTGTACATAAAGGCTGTTCAACGTATCAGGGGGTATGTTTCAGTGTTCCAGAGAAGATGTAGATGTACATAAAGGCTGTTCAACGTATCAGGGGGTATGTTTCAGTGTTCCAGAGAAGATGTAGTGTACATAAAGGCTGTTCAACGTATCAGTGGGTATGTTTCAGTGTTCCAGAGAAGATGTAGTGTACATAAAGGCTGTTCAACGTATCAGGGGTATGTTTCAGTGTTCCAGAGAAGATGTAGATGTACATAAAGGCTGTTCAACATATCAGGGGTATGTTTCAGTGTTCCAGAGAAGATGTAGTGTACATAAAGGCTGTTCAACGTATCAGTGGGTATGTTTCAGTGTTCCAGAGAAGATGTAGTGTACATAAAGACTGTTCAACGTATCAGGGGGTATGTTTCAGTGTTCCAGAAGATGTAGTGTACATAAAGGCTGTTCAACGTATCAGGGTGTATGTTTCAGTGTTCCAGAGAAGATGTAGTGTACATAAAGGCTGTTCAACGTATCAGGGGTATGTTTCAGTGTTCCAGAAGATGTACATAAAGGCTGTTCAACGTATCAGGGGTATGTTTCAGTGTTCCAGAGAAGATGTAGTGTACATAAAGGCTGTTCAACGTATCAGGGGTATGTTTCAGTGTTCCAGAGAAGATGTAGTGTACATAAAGACTGTTCAACGTATCAGGGGTATGTTTCAGTGTTCCAGAGAAGATGTAGTGTACATAAAGGCTGTTCAACGTATCAGGGGTATGTTTCAGTGTTCCAGAGAAGATGTAGTGTACATAAAGGCTGTTCAACGTATCAGGGGTATGTTTCAGTGTTCCAGAGAAGATGTAGTGTACATAAAGGCTGTTCAACGTATCAGGGGTATGTTTCAGTGTTCCAGAGAAGATGTAGTGTACATAAAGACTGTTCAACGTATCAGGGTGTATGTTTCAGTGTTCCAGAGAAGATGTAGTGTACATAAAGGCTGTTCAACGTATCAGGGGTATGTTTCAGTGTTCCAGAGAAGATGTACATAAAGGCTGTTCAACGTATCAGGGGTATGTTTCAGTGTTCCAGAGAAGATGTAGTGTACATAAAGGCTGTTCAACGTATCAGGGGGTATGTTTCAGTGTTCCAGAGAAGATGTAGTGTACATAAAGGCTGTTCAACGTATCAGTGGGTATGTTTCAGTGTTCCAGAGAAGATGTAGATGTACATAAAGGCTGTTCAACGTATCAGGGGTATGTTTCAGTGTTCCAGAGAAGATGTAGTGTACATAAAGGCTGTTCAACGTATCAGGGGTATGTTTCAGTGTTCCAGAGAAGATGTAGTGTACATAAAGGCTGTTCAACGTATCAGGGGTATGTTTCAGTGTTCCAGAGAAGATGTAGTGTACATAAAGGCTGTTCAACGTATCAGTGGGTATGTTTCAGTGTTCCAGAGAAGATGTAGATGTACATAAAGGCTGTTCAACGTATCAGGGGTATGTTTCAGTGTTCCAGAGAAGATGTAGTGTACATAAAGGCTGTTCAACGTATCAGTGGGTATGTTTCAGTGTTCCAGAGAAGATGTAGTGTACATAAAGGCTGTTCAACGTATCAGGGGTATGTTTCAGTGTTCCAGAAGATGTAGATGTACATAAAGGCTGTTCAACATATCAGGGGTATGTTTCAGTGTTCCAGAGAAGATGTAGTGTACATAAAGGCTGTTCAACGTATCAGTGGGTATGTTTCAGTGTTCCAGAGAAGATGTAGTGTACATAAAGACTGTTCAACGTATCAGGGGTATGTTTCAGTGTTCCAGAGAAGATGTAGTGTACATAAAGGCTGTTCAACGTATCAGTGGGTATGTTTCAGTGTTCCAGAGAAGATGTAGTGTACATAAAGGCTGTTCAACGTATCAGGGGTATGTTTCAGTGTTCCAGAGAAGATGTAGTGTACATAAAGGCTGTTCAACGTATCAGGGGTATGTTTCAGTGTTCCAGAGAAGATGTAGTGTACATAAAGACTGTTCAAAGTATCAGGGGGTATGTTTCAGTGTTCCAGAGAAGATGTAGTGTACATAAAGGCTGTTCAACGTATCAGGGGGTATGTTTCAGTGTTCCAGAGAAGATGTAGTGTACATAAAGGCTGTTCAACGTATCAGGGGGTATGTTTCAGTGTTCCAGAGAAGATGTAGATGTACATAAAGGCTGTTCAACGTATCAGGGGGTATGTTTCAGTGTTCCAGAGAAGATGTAGTGTACATAAAGGCTGTTCAACGTATCAGGGGTATGTTTCAGTGTTCCAGAGAAGATGTACATAAAGGCTGTTCAACGTATCAGTGGGTATGTTTCAGTGTTCCAGAGAAGATGTAGTGTACATAAAGACTGTTCAACGTATCAGGGGGTATGTTTCAGTGTTCCAGAGAAGATGTAGTGTACATAAAGGCTGTTCAACGTATCAGTGGGTATGTTTCAGTGTTCCAGAGAAGATGTAGTGTACATAAAGGCTGTTCAACGTATCAGGGGGTATGTTTCAGTGTTCCAGAGAAGATGTAGTGTACATAAAGACTGTTCAACGTATCAGGGGGTATGTTTCAGTGTTCCAGAGAAGATGTAGTGTACATAAAGGCTGTTCAACGTATCAGGGGGTATGTTTCAGTGTTCCAGAGAAGATGTAGTGTACATAAAGGCTGTTCAACGTATCAGGGGGTATGTTTCAGTGTTCCAGAGAAGATGTAGTGTACATAAAGACTGTTCAACGTATCAGGGGGTATGTTTCAGTGTTCCAGAGAAGATGTAGTGTACATAAAGGCTGTTCAACGTATCAGGGGGTATGTTTCAGTGTTCCAGAGAAGATGTAGTGTACATAAAGACTGTTCAACGTATCAGGGGGTATGTTTCAGTGTTCCAGAGAAGATGTAGTGTACATAAAGGCTGTTCAACGTATCAGGGGTATGTTTCAGTGTTCCAGAGAAGATGTAGTGTACATAAAGACTGTTCAACGTATCAGGGGTATGTTTCAGTGTTCCAGAGAAGATGTAGTGTACATAAAGGCTGTTCAACGTATCAGGGGTATGTTTCAGTGTTCCAGAGAAGATGTAGTGTACATAAAGGCTGTTCAACATATCAGGGGTATGTTTCAGTGTTCCAGAGAAGATGTAGTGTACATAAAGGCTGTTCAACGTATCAGGGGGTATGTTTCAGTGTTCCAGAGAAGATGTAGTGTACATAAAGGCTGTTCAACTTATCAGTGGGTATGTTTCAGTGTTCCAGAGAAGATGTAGTGTACATAAAGGCTGTTCAACGTATCAGGGGTATGTTTCAGTGTTCCAGAGAAGATGTAGTGTACATAAAGGCTGTTCAACGTATCAGTGGGTATGTTTCAGTGTTCCAGAGAAGATGTAGATGTACATAAAGGCTGTTCAACGTATCAGGGGTATGTTTCAGTGTTCCAGAGAAGATGTAGTGTACATAAAGGCTGTTCAACGTATCAGGGGTATGTTTCAGTGTTCCAGAGAAGATGTAGTGTACATAAAGGCTGTTCAACGTATCAGGGGTATGTTTCAGTGTTCCAGAGAAGATGTAGTGTACATAAAGGCTGTTCAACGTATCAGTGGGTATGTTTCAGTGTTCCAGAGAAGATGTAGATGTACATAAAGGCTGTTCAACGTATCAGGGGTATGTTTCAGTGTTCCAGAGAAGATGTAGTGTACATAAAGGCTGTTCAACGTATCAGTGGGTATGTTTCAGTGTTCCAGAGAAGATGTAGTGTACATAAAGGCTGTTCAACGTATCAGGGGTATGTTTCAGTGTTCCAGAGAAGATGTAGATGTACATAAAGGCTGTTCAACATATCAGGGGGTATGTTTCAGTGTTCCAGAGAAGATGTAGTGTACATAAAGGCTGTTCAACGTATCAGTGGGTATGTTTCAGTGTTCCAGAGAAGATGTAGTGTACATAAAGACTGTTCAACGTATCAGGGGGTATGTTTCAGTGTTCCAGAGAAGATGTAGTGTACATAAAGGCTGTTCAACGTATCAGTGGGTATGTTTCAGTGTTCCAGAGAAGATGTAGTGTACATAAAGGCTGTTCAACGTATCAGGGGGTATGTTTCAGTGTTCCAGAGAAGATGTAGTGTACATAAAGGCTGTTCAACGTATCAGGGGGTATGTTTCAGTGTTCCAGAGAAGATGTAGTGTACATAAAGACTGTTCAAGTATCAGGGGTATGTTTCAGTGTTCCAGAGAAGATGTAGTGTACATAAAGGCTGTTCAACGTATCAGGGGTATGTTTCAGTGTTCCAGAGAAGATGTAGTGTACATAAAGGCTGTTCAACGTATCAGGGGTATGTTTCAGTGTTCCAGAGAAGATGTAGATGTACATAAAGGCTGTTCAACGTATCAGGGGTATGTTTCAGTGTTCCAGAGAAGATGTAGTGTACATAAAGGCTGTTCAACGTATCAGGGGGTATGTTTCAGTGTTCCAGAGAAGATGTAGATGTACATAAAGGCTGTTCAACGTATCAGGGGTATGTTTCAGTGTTCCAGAGAAGATGTAGTGTACATAAAGGCTGTTCAACGTATCAGGGGTATGTTTCAGTGTTCCAGAGAAGATGTAGTGTACATAAAGACTGTTCAATGTATCAGGGGTATGTTTCAGTGTTCCAGAGAAGATGTAGTGTACATAAAGGCTGTTCAACGTATCAGGGGGTATGTTTCAGTGTTCCAGAGAAGATGTAGTGTACATAAAGGCTGTTCAACGTATCAGGGGTATGTTTCAGTGTTCCAGAGAAGATGTAGTGTACATAAAGACTGTTCAACGTATCAGGGGGTATGTTTCAGTGTTCCAGAGAAGATGTAGTGTACATAAAGGCTGTTCAACGTATCAGGGGTATGTTTCAGTGTTCCAGAGAAGATGTAGTGTACATAAAGACTGTTCAACGTATCAGGGGTATGTTTCAGTGTTCCAGAGAAGATGTAGTGTACATAAAGGCTGTTCAACGTATCAGGGGTATGTTTCAGTGTTCCAGAGAAGATGTAGTGTACATAAAGGCTGTTCAACGTATCAGGGGTATGTTTCAGTGTTCCAGAGAAGATGTAGTGTACATAAAGGCTGTTCAACGTATCAGGGGTATGTTTCAGTGTTCCAGAGAAGATGTAGTGTACATAAAGACTGTTCAAAGTATCAGGGGTATGTTTCAGTGTTCCAGAGAAGATGTAGATGTACATAAAGGCTGTTCAACGTATCAGGGGTATGTTTCAGTGTTCCAGAGAAGATGTAGTGTACATAAAGGCTGTTCAACGTATCAGGGGGTATGTTTCAGTGTTCCAGAGAAGATGTAGATGTACATAAAGGCTGTTCAACGTATCAGGGGTATGTTTCAGTGTTCCAGAGAAGATGTAGTGTACATAAAGGCTGTTCAACGTATCAGGGGTATGTTTCAGTGTTCCAGAGAAGATGTAGTGTACATAAAGGCTGTTCAACGTATCAGTGGGTATGTTTCAGTGTTCCAGAGAAGATGTAGTGTACATAAAGGCTGTTCAACGTATCAGTGGGTATGTTTCAGTGTTCCAGAGAAGATGTAGTGTACATAAAGGCGGTTCATTTTTAAAAGGCACATCCAGTAATTCTAAAGCCGTGTGTTTACCTCTCCCAATGTGACACACACACACACACACACACACACACACACACACACACACACACACACACACACACACACACACACACACACACACACACACACACACACACACACACACACACACACACACACACACACACACAGCCATTCTGTGATTCAGAGAACACAGTCTGAGAATTCTGGCTAAATAATAGATTTTTGCGCAGTGTTAAATGTGGCTTGATGTTCGGCTGTTTTAGGGATTATGATTAGATTGGTCTATGATTAGAAAACTGTTGGGGGGAAAACAACAAAGCGAAGTAAAAGACTGGAGAATATGAGGTTTTCTATCTATTAGAACAAGAGGTGTGGATGATAAATAATGTAAGATACTACAGAATAATACACAGTCCAGAGGTTGTAGAAAAGGCTATAGAAATCCAATCAATATCAAATGAGTGTCGAGGAGATTGAGTGTGAGCAACAAATGCCTTTCGTGATGGCTATGATGTAATTTACATTTCCTGTGTAATGACTAGCGAAGCAGCATGATACAGAAAGGTATTACATCTAGAGTGGGGACGTGTTCTGTGGGGAGTGAGAACTCAAGAGTAAGCCACAATATCATTACCCAGCAATTTTCTCCAGTCTCCGTCAACGTTGATGGTTCACACAAATTACAAAATTACATTTTGGTTTCCTAACCCTGTAAGCAGTCAATTGATAAAAGTAAGACAGCATTCCATCCTTGTCCATAGACTGCTTTCTGGGTAAAGAAACCAACATGTCATTTTGTAATTAGGGTGAACTATCCCTTTAAGGTGCTTTGAATCTCCAGTGTGTTGTGGGGAAAGCTAGGTTGGCTCAGGGTAAGCCCCAAATAACATTCCTTCTCTCAGTTCTCTCTTCAGTTCTGCAGGGGTGGGCCTAAACCCAAAGGCAATACTAGGCAGACATCTCAAAGCCATGGCTGGATTACAGTCAGTGCTGTACACTCTTACAAAAAAGGGTTCCAAAAGGGTTCTTCGGCTGTCCCCATAGGATACCCCTTTGAAGAACCCTTTTTGCTTCCAGATGTAGAACCCTCTGGGGAAAGGGTGCTACCTGGAACCAAAAGGGTTCTACCTGGAACCAAAAGGGTTATCCTATGGGGACAGCAAAATAACCCTTGTAGGTTCTAGATAGCACCTATTTTTCTAAGAGTGTATGAACCACTTAGCCAATACATGAACCTGTGGGATCTAATACGGTATATATGATTGATATGAACCTGTGGGATCTAATACAGTATATATGATTGATATGAACCTGTGGGATCTAATACTGTATATATGATTGATATGAACCTGTGGGATCTAATACACTATATATGATTGATATGAACCTGTGGGATGACCCACTTAGCTAATACAGTATATATGATTGATATGAACCTGTGGGATCTAATACAGTATATATGATTGATATTAACCTGTGGGATCTAATACAGTATATATATTTGATATGAACCTGTGGGATCTAATACAGTATATATATTTGATATGAACCTGTGGGATCTAATACAGTATATATGATTGATATGAACCTGTGGGATGACCCACTTAGCTAATACAGTATATATTATTGATATGAACCTGTGGGATCTAATACAGTATATATGATTGATATGAACCTGTGGGATCTAATACAGTATATATATTTGATATGAACCTGTGGGATCTAATACAGTATATATATTTGATATGAACCTGTGGGATGACCCACTTAGCTAATACAGTATATATGATTGATATGAACCTGTGGGATCTAATACAGTATATATATTTGATATGAACCTGTGGGATGACCCACTTAGCTAATACAGTATATATGATTGATATGAACCTGTGGGATGACCCACTTAGCTAATACAGTATATATTATATATTATTGATATGAACCTGTGGGATCTAATACAGTATATATATTTGATATGAACCTGTGGGATGACCCACTTAGCTAATACAGTATATATGATTGATATGAACCTGTGGGATCTAATACAGAATATATGATTGATATGAACCTGTGGGATCTAATACAGAATATATGATTGATATGAACCTGTGGGATCTAATACAGAATATATGATCGATATGAACCTGTGGGATCTAATACAGTATATACAGTTTGAAGAAAAAGTATGTGAACCCTTTAGAATTACCTGGATTTCTGCATAAATTGGTCATAAAATTGCACAATGCATCACCGGGGGCAAACTACCTGCCCTCCAGGACACCTACACCACCCAATGTCACAGGAAGGCCAAAAAATTCATCAAGGACATCAACCAACCGAGCCACTGCCTGTTCACCCTGCTATCATCCAGAAGGCGAGGTCAGTACAGGTACGTCAAAGCTGGGACCGAGAGACTGAGAAACAGCTTCTATCTCAAGGCCATCAGACTGTTAAACAGCCACCACTAACTCAGAGAGGCTGCTGCCTACATTGAGACCCGATCACTGGACACATTAATAAATGGATCACTAGTCACTTTAAACAATGCCACTTTTATAATGTTTACATATCTTACATTACTCATATCACATGTATATACTGTATTTTATACCATCTATTGCACCTTGCCTATTCCACTCGGCCATCGCTCATCCATATACTTATATGTACATATTCTCATTCGCCCCTTTAGATTTGTGTGTATAAGGTAGTTGTTGGGAATTGTCTGATTATTTGTTAGATATTACTGCACTGTCATAACTAGAAGCACAAGCATTTCGCTACACTCGCATAACATCTGCTAACCATGTGTATGTGACCAATAAAATTTGATTTGATTAGAAATTTTATCTGATCTTCATCTAAGTCACAACAATAGACAAACACAGTCTGCTTAAACTAATAACACACAAACAATGATAATGTTTCATGTCTTTATTGAACACACCGTGTAAACATTCACAGTGCAGGGCTGAAAAAGTATGTGAACCCTTAGATATCATAACTAGTTGATGTTAAAGGAATTAAATTGCTCTATGTTTTAATACCCAATTAAAATGAAACACTCTGTCAATTCATAAGGATTTGTAAGACCCTTATTCTATAATAATGGACAGAGCCCAGTCTTAAAGTCAATCAGCAGAGTTTATTCACGAGAGTACTGAATACGATACAGTTTACCACAGGTTATAAACTGAAAATGACGTCATTAGTTTCAACACCAACCCGTGCCATCTCCATTCCAGTACAAAGGCTGTATCTCAAGCCTTCCCACATCCGTCTCTCTACCAATTTAATATCATTTACGACTGAGCCAAGCTTTTCCGGTGAAGATAAGCATTCTAGCCAGTCATTGTTCTAATCCTTGATTCATTCACACACATTATATTTAGTACTGGGATAAAGAATTAAAACCCATACATATACAGCAACATAATAGTATTCTGATTAGTACATATACAGTAACATAATAGTATTCTGATTAGTACATATACAGTAACATAATAGTATTCTGATTAGTACATATACAGTAACATAATAGGATTAGTACAAAGTAACATAATAGTATTAAAACCACAGTAACATATACAGCAGTAACATAATAGTATTTCTACACAGTAACATTAGTACAGTACATACACAGTAACATAATAGTATTCTGATTAGTACATACACAGTAACATAATAGTATTCTGATTAGTACATACACAGTAACATAATAGTATTCGGATTAGTACATATACAGTAACATAATAGTATTCTGATTAGTCAGTCCTGATTGAAATGTATACATAATTAGTCATCATTGATAAAAATTCCATGAACAGTTTACCCTCTCTTCTTCTGATGTCTGGTGTGAACAGGTCTCTTGAGGCCACAGGATCTCAGTCGGGTTTAGGTCAGTTCTGTTCTGTTCTGTTCAAGACATTCTGTTGTTGATTTACTTCTGTCTTTTGGGTTGTTGTCCTGTTGCCTCACCTAACTTCTATTGGCGGACAGATAGCCTTACATTCTCCTACAAAATGTCTTGATAAACTTGGGAATTCATTTTTCCAGTGGTGATAGCAAGCTGTCCAGGCCCTGAGGCAGCAAAGCAACCACAAACCATGAGGCTCCCTCCACCAGACTTTACAGTTAGGATGAGGTTTTGATGTTGGTGTGCTGTGCCTTTTTTTCTCCACACATAGTGTTGTGTGTTCCTTCCAAACAACACAACTTTAGTTTCATCTGTCCACAGAATATTTTGCCAGTAGCGCTGTGGAACATCCAGGTGCACTTTTACAAACTTCAGACGTGCAGCAATGTTTTTTTGGACAGCAGTGGCTTCTTCCGTGGTGTCCTCCCATGAACACCATTCTTGTTTAGTGTTTTACGTATCGTAGACTCGTCAACAGAGATGTTAGCATCTTTCAGAGATTTCTGCAAGTCTTTAGCTGACACTCTAGGATTTTCTTAACCTCATTGAGTATTCTGCGCTGTGCTCTTGCAGTCATCGTTGTAGGACAGCCACTTTTAGGGAGAATAGCAACAGTGTCTTACCGCTAGGCAACAATTCTTAGTCTTAGGTCTTCTGAGATCTCTTTTGTTCGAGGCATGGTTCACATCAGGCAAAAGTTATTGTGAACAGCAAACTCAAATTTTGTGATTTTTTAATAGGTCAGGCCAGCTCTAACCCAAAATCTCCAATCTCGTCTCATTGATTGGACTCCAGGTTAGTTGACTCCTGACTCCAATTAGCTTGGGAGAAGTCATTAGCCTTGGGGTTCACATACTCCAACCTACACTGTTAATGTTTAAATGATGTATTCAATATAGACAAGAAAATGCAATAATTTGTATGTTATTAGTTTAAGCACACTGTGTTGTGACTTAGATTAAGATCAGATCAAATTTTATGTCAAATTTATGCAGAAATCCAGGTAATTCCAAAATGTTCCCCTACTTTTTCTTGCCACTGTATGCGTGATATGAACCAGTTAGCTAATGCTCTATATATAAATGATATGAACCAGTTAGCTAATGCTCTATATATAAATGATATGAACCAGTTAGCTAATGTGCTATATATAAATGATATGAACCAGTTAGCTAATGCTCTATATATAAATGATATGAACCAGTTAGCTAATGCTCTATATATAAATGATATGAACCAGTTAGCTAATGTGCTATATATAAATGATATGAACCAGTTAGCTAATGCTCTATATATAAATGATATGAACCAGTTAAGCTATATATAAATGATATGAACCAGTTAGTGCTATATATAAATGATATGAACCAGTTAGCTAATGCGCTATATAGCGCGACATCAACCCAGAGCATATCAGACTGCTCTTTCTCTTCCACATCTCCGGATTCCTACCGCAAGCTCTGAACCTTTACACCGGATCATCGCAACTAGCTAGCTGCAATCCGAGTGGCTACTCCTGGCTAACGTCTCTGTCCGAAAACAAGCTACAGTTAGCCTTGAGCTAAGCCCATCTCCCGACTAGCCGAAGAGGCCCAACAATACCTCTTTTGCCAATTGGCCTGGACCCTTTACTGCCGACACGGGCCCCGCCGATCCATCACGACTGGTCCGCCGACATAATCGTCCGAGGTGGTTTCAACAGGCTTTTCGTTGCGACATCGCCAAAGATCCATCTGCTGGCCAAGGCCCGCGAGCTTTCTGAAACGCTGTGTCTCCAGCTCACCCAGCGTACTAGAGCTCCTGTAGCATACTCCTGGGCTACAATTACCCGGGCCCACGACCGGTCTGTCGATGTCACCGCAAGAAGAGGAATAAACAGACTCACCCCATCGCGACGTCCCCCAAAGGTTAGCTCTCTAGCCCTCGCTATCTCCCTGCTTGCTAATTCGGACTGCTAACGGCTAGCTTGTCTAGCCCGGGCCTACGAACTGTTAGCTTGTTAGCACAGGCCTGCTAACCATCTGGCTCACTGCATTCCAAACACTCTGAACCCATTTACTTTCTATCTCTCTTTGATTTTTATTTTGTTTATACCTTCCGGAAACCTGCCTCACCCACTGTGATACGGAATCGCTATCACCTTTAATTTTTATTTTATTTTTATGACACACTCAAGAACCTCCAGACGCTAACCAGCTAACTAGCTACAAGCTATTTAGTCATTGTTAGTTTTTTTTTTTAAACCTGGATAACACTCGCCAGCCCAGCTTCCCTGCCCATCCACCGCTGCCCCCTGGACACTGATCTCTTGGCTACATAGCTGACGCACGCTGGACTGTCCATTAATCACGGTACTCCATTCTGCTTGTTTGTTTTATCTGTCGGCCCAGTTGCCTAGTCAACGCCATTTTACCTGCTGTTTGTTGTGCTAGCTGATTAGCCTCGCCTACTGTTTTTAGCTAGCTTTCCCAATTCAACACCTGTGATTACTGTATGCCTCGCTGTATGTCTCTCCCAAATGTCAATATGCCTTGTATACTGTTGTTCAGGTTAGTTATCATTGTTTTAGTTCACAATGGAGCCCCTAGATCCACTCTGCATACCCCTGTTACCTCCTTTGTCCCACCCCCACACATGCGGTGACCTCACCCATTACAACCAGCATGTCCAGAGATACAACCTCTCTCATCATCACCCAGTGCCTGGGCTTACCTCCGCTGTACCCGCACCCCACCATACCCCTGTCTGCGCATTATGCCCTGAATATATTCTACCATGCCCAGAAACCTGCTCCTCTTATCCTCTGCCCCCAACGCTCTAGGCGACCAGTTTTGATAGCCTTTAGCCGCACCCTCATACTACTCCTTCTCTGTTCCGCGGGTGATGTGGAGGTAAACCCAGGCCCTGCATGTCCCCAGGTACCCTCATTTGTTGACTTCTGTGATCGAAAAGTCTTGGTTTTATGCATGTCAACATCAGAAGCCTCCTCCCTAAGTTTGTTTTACTCACTGCTTTAGCACACTCTGCTAACCCTGATGTCCTTGCCGTGTCTGAATCCTGGCTCAGGAAGGCCACCAAAAATTCAGAGATTTCCATACCCAACTATAACATCTTCCGTCAAGATAGAACTGCCAAAGGGGCGGAGTCGAAGTCTACTGCAGAGATAGCCTGCAAAGTAATGTCATACTTTCCAGGTCCATACCCAAACAGTTTGAACTACTAATTTTGAAAATTACTCTCTCCAGAAACAAGTCTCTCACTGTTGCCGCCTGCTACCGACCCCCGTCAGCTCCCAGCTGTGCCCTGGACATCATTTGTGAATTGATCGCCCCCATCTAGCTTCAGAGTTTGTTCTGTTAGGTGACCTAAACTGGGATATGCTTAACACCCCGGCAGTCCTACAATCTAAGCTAGATGCCCTCAATCTCACGCAAATCATCAAGGAACCCACCAGGTACAACCCTAACTCTGTAAATAAGGGCACCCTCATAGACGTCATCCTGACCAACTGGCCTCCAAATATACCTCCGCTGTCTTCAACCAGGATCTCAGCGATCACTGCCTCATCGCCTGTATCCGCCACGGAGCCGCAGTCAAACGACCACCCCTCATCACTGTCAAACGCTCCCTAAAACACTTCTGTGAGCAGGCCTTTCTAATCGACCTGGCCCGTGTATCCTGGAAGGACATTGACCTCATCCCGTCAGTTGAGGATGCCTGGTCATTCTTTAAAAGTAACTTCCTCACCATTTTGGATAAGCATGCTCCGTTCAAAAATGCAGAACCAAGAACAGATACAGCCCTTGGTTCACTCCAGACCTGACTGCCCTCGACCAGCACAAAAACATCCTGTGGCGGACTGCAATAGCATCGAATAGCCCCCGTGATATGCAACTGTTCAGGGAAGTCAGGAACCAATACACGCAGTCAGTCAGGAAAGCTAAGGCCAGCTTCTTCAGGCAAAAGTTTGCATCCTGTAGCTCCAACTCCAAAAAGTTCTGGGACACTGTGAAGTCCATGGAGAACAAGAGCACCTCCTCCCAGCTGCCCACTGCACTGAGGCTAGGAAACACGGTCTCCACCGATAAATCCATGATTATCGAAAACTTCAATAAGCACTTCTCAACGGCTGGCCATGCCTTCCGCCTGGCTACTCCAACCTCGGCCAACAGCTCCGCCCCCCGTAGTTCCTCACCCAAGCCTCTCCAGGTTCTCCTTTACCCAAATCCAGATAGCAGATGTTCTGAAAGAGCTGCAAAACCTGGACCCGTACAAATCAGCTGGGCTTGACAATCTGGACCCGCTATTTCTGAAACTATCTGCCGCCATTGTCGCAACCCCTATTACCAGCCTGTTCAACCTCTCTTTCATATCGTCTGAGATCCCCAAGGATTGAAAGCTGCCGCAGTCATCCCCCTCTTCAAAGGAGGAGACACCCTGGACCCAAACTGCTATAGACCTATATCCATCCTGCCCTGCCTATCTAAGGTCTTCGAAAGCCAAGTCAACAAACAGGTCACTGACCATCTCGAATCCCACCGTACCTTCTCCGCTGTGCAATCTGGTTTCCGAGCCGGTCACGGGTGCACCTCAGCCACACTCAAGGTACTAAATGATATCATAACCGCCATCGATAAAAGACAGTACTGTGCAGCCGTCTTCATCGACCTCGCCAAGGCTTTCGACTCTGTCAATCACCAAATTCTTATCGGCAGACTCAACAGCCTCGGTTTTCGGATGACTGCCTTGCCTGGTTCACCAATTACTTTGCAGACAGAGTTCAGTGTGTCAAATCAGAGGGCATGCTGTCCGGTCCTCTGGCAGTCTCTATGGGGGTGCCACAGGGTTCAATTCTCGGGCCGACTCTTTTCTCTGTATATATCAATGATGTTGCTCTTGCTGCGGGCGATTCCCTGATCCACCTCTACGCAGACGACACCATTCTATATACTTTCGGCCCGTCATTGGACACTGTGCTATCAAACCTCCAAACGAGCTTCAATGCCATACAGCACTCCTTCCGTGGCCTCCAACTGCTCTTAAACGCGAGTAAAACCAAATGCATGCTTTTCAACCGATCGCTGCCTGCACCCGCATGCCCGACTAGCATCACCACCCTGGATGGTTCCAACCTTGAATATGTGGACATCTATAAGTACCTAGGTGTCTGGCTAGACTGCAAACTCTCCTTCCAGACTCACATCAAACATCTCCAATCAAAAATCAAATCCAGAGTCGGCTTTCTATTCCGCAACAAAGCCTCCTTCACTCACGCTGCCAAGCTTACCCTAGTAAAACTGACTATCCTACCGATCCTCGACTTCGGCGATGTCATCTACAAAATGGCTTCCAACACTCTACTCAGCAAACTGGATGCAGTCTATCACAGTGCCATCCGTTTTGTCACTAAAGCACCTTATACCACCCACCACTGCGACTTGTATGCTCTAGTCGGCTGGCCCTCACTACATATTCGTCGCCAGACCCACTGGCTCCAGGTCATTTACAAGTCCATGCTAGGTAAAGCTCCGCCTTATCTCAGTTCACTGGTCACGATGGCAACACCCATCCGTAGCACGCGCTCCAGCAGGTGTATCTCACTGATCATCCCTAAAGCCAACACCTCATTTGGCCGCCTTTCGTTCCAGTACTCTGCTGCCTGTGACTGGAACGAATTGCAAAAATCGCTGAAGTTGGAGACTTTTATCTCCTCACCAACTTCAAACATCAGCTATCCGAGCAGCTAACCGATCGCTGCAGCTGTACATAGTCTATAGGTAAATAGCTCACCCTTTTTCACCTACCTCATTCCCATACTGTTTTTATACTGTTTTTATTTATTTACTTTTCTGCTCTTTTGCACACCAATATCTCTACCTGTACATGCCCATCTGATCATTTATCACTCCAGTGTTAATCTGCAAAATTGTATTATTCGCCTACCTCCTCATGCCTTTTGCACACATTGTATATAGACTGCCCATTTTTTTTTCTACTGTGTTATTGACTTGCTAATTGTTTACTCCATGTGTAACTGTGTTGTCTGTTCACACTGCTATGCTTTATCTTGGCCAGGTCGCAGTTGCAAATGAGAACTTGTTCTCAACTAGCCTACCTGGTTAAATAAAGGTGAAATAAATAAATAAAATGAAATAAAATAAAAAATAAATAAAAATATGAACCAGTTAGCTAATGCTCTATATATAAATGATATGAACCAGTTAGCTAATGCTCTATATATAAATGATATGAACCAGTTAGCTAATGTGCTATATATAAATTATATGAACCAGTTAACTAATGCTCTATATATAAATTATATGAACCAGTTAGCTAATGCTCTATATATAAATTATATGAACCAGTTAGCTAATGCTCTATATATAAATGATATGAACCAGTTAGCTAATGCTCTATATATAAATGATATGAACCAGTTAGCTAATGCTCTATATATAAATGATATGAACCAGTTAGCTAATGTGCTATATATAAATGATATGACCCAGTTAGCTAATGCGCTATATATAAATGATATGAACCAGTTAGATAATGCTCTATATATAAATGATATGAACCAGTTAGCTAATGCTCTATATATAAATGATATGAACCAGTTAGCTAATGTGCTATATATAAATGATATGAACCAGTTAGCTAATGCTCTATATATAAATGATAGGAACCAGTTAGATAATGCTCTATATATAAATTATATGAACCAGTTAGCTAATGCTCTATATATAAATGATATGAACCAGTTAGCTAATGTGCTATATATAAATTATATGAACCAGTTAGCTAATGTGCTATATATAAATGATATGAACCAGTTAGCTAATGCTCTATATATAAATGATATGAACCAGTTAACTAATGCTCTATATATAAATGATATGAACCAGTTAGCTAATGTGCTATATATAAATGATATGAACCAGTTAGCTAATGCTCTATATATAAATGATATGAACCAGTTAGCTAATGCGCTATATATAAATTATATGAACCAGTTAGATAATGCTCTATATATAAATTATATGAACCAGTTAGCTAATGCTCTATATATAAATGATATGAACCAGTTAGCTAATGTGCTATATATAAATGATATGAACCAGTTAGCTAATGTGCTATATATAAATGATATGAACCAGTTAGCTAATGCTCTATATATAAATGATATGAACCAGTTAGCTAATGCGCTATATATAAATGATATGAACCAGTTAGATAATGCTCTATATATAAATGATATGAACCAGTTAGATAATGCTCTATATATAAATGATATGAACCAGTTAGATAATGCTTTATATATAAATGATATGAACCAGTTAGCTAATGCTCTATATATAAATGATATGAACCAGTTAGCTAATGCTCTATATATAAATGATATGAACCAGTTAGCTAATGCGCTCTATGAGTCAGACCAGGTTTACAGGTTTGGACAATTGTTCTACTCGGATATGGATGGTTGTTCTGTTATTGTCACTCATTACGTATTAAACTTGATATAATATACCCACTGTTACTCTTTCCTGGGAATTTTCCCAAGTTTCATACTTTTACAGTTAACTTCCAAATAGAAAGAGGATTGGTTTGGTTTGGATCAGGTATCTATATTAAGTAATTATTCCATTGTTGTAACTATGCATCTCTGCAAAGTCCTGATCCTATCCGATGCTAAATGTCTCAAGGATGAAAATATGAAACTGTAAATTGCCCCAGATACAGAAAGGAGTGTCTACTAAGTTGATAAATAATGTAGGTCTCTGTAAGGGGTAAATCCAGGTTCTTTCCAAAAGTGTGTAGATGTGTGTATGTGTGTGTGGGGATGCGTCTGTAGATGTGTGTGCGAGCAACTTACGGACTTGATTGATGATTTTTACAGTTATAGTCTACCAATTAGACTCAGATGTCACTTCCGAACAAAGTAAACAACTTATCCAACCCATATACCGTTTACCTTCCTTATGCAAAACTCATAGTTGCGTGAAAGCAATGTGATGTGTTTAAAATGGTCCATATACAGTATTATCCAGAAACTGTGCCATGGTTATGCGTGCAGGCGTGTGTGTGTCTGTGTGTGTGCGTGTTCAGTTACTGACAAGGTGTTGAGGTCCAGGTGTCTGTTGGCTCCCAGGTGTTACAGTACAGAGATGTGCTGCTGCTTTAGATTGGGGACTAAATGTAACCTTCATGGGAGAAGACAGTCATCCGCTGTTCTCTTTCCCGAAATGTGCACTTGGTCACTTCCCTTCATGGATTAGATAGGGAAGGTGGTAAAATAACTATGGGTCTGGTTCTGATAAGGACTTACTAAGAAAAACTTCCAAAAGGACTAATTCAAGGCACAATTGTATTATTTCTATAAGACTGGTATAAGAAATATGGTGTGTGAAAACTGCCTCTAGCACATGGTTACATCAATCCAATGTTTTCAAATGTGTGGGCAGGAGTGCAACATTTTGGGAGAAATGACAGATAATTGGGACACAGGGACAGACAGAGATTAACAGCTTCATTATTCCCCAGTGGATGTACAGGTAACTGACTAAATAAACACTGGAGTAAATGAGGGGATACAAAGTGTATTGAATGCAGGTGCTTCCACACAGGTGTGGTTCCTGAGTTAATTAAGCAATTAACATCCCATCATGCTTAGGGTCATGTATAAAAATGCTGGGCAGGCCATTCTTTTGTCTACCATGGCTATGCCCCCATAGGATGATATTGCCTCCATCCACAGGGCACAAGGGGTTACTGAAGGGTTTGATGAGCATGACAACTATGCATGTCATTGCTGTCTGTTACCAGACCTCAACCCAATTGAACACTTATGGGAGATTCTGGAGCGGCACCTGAGACAGTGTTTCCCACCAACTTCAACAAAACACCAAATTATGGAATTTCTGGTGGAAGAATATTGTTGCATCCCTCCAATAGAGTTCCAGACACTTGTAGAATCTATGAAAAGTCTCATTCTATCTGTTCTGGCTCTTGGTGGCCCAACGCCCTATTAAGACACTTAATGTTGCAGTTTCCTTCACCCTTACATTGTAATGTTGTGGTTGCTGGCTATTATATTTCTCTCTTGTCAGATACAAAGTAACAGCAGAAGGTTCACAGCGGTGGCTGTTGGCTGAGAGTACTCTGGTCTACACAGCATCACGTTGCCATGGCAACTCCCCACTTTCAAAAACCACCTCTACGTTACATGCAGTTCAGATTGCAAAGAGCCACTGGGCACACACTCATTGAATCAACGTTGTTATCCACTTCATTTCAATGAAATGACGTTGAACCAACGTAGAATAGACGTTGAATTGACGTCCGTGCCCAGTGGGACGTTTCCAGCCATGAACAAGCAATGAGCTTTCTGTGAATGTTATTACCTCCGGCCCCAGCCAGTCTTACCTATCTGGCTGTATCTCCTTTTACAGCCAGACTACCTACTGTAGTCTAATGACAACATGTTTTTCTCTGCATAAAGCCCTGAGACCTACTGTAGTCTAATGACAACATGTTCTTCTCTCTGCATAAAGCCCTGAGACCTACTGTAGTCTAATGACAACATGTTCTTCTCTCTGCATAAAGCCCTGAGACCTACTGTAGTCTAATGACAACATGTTCTTCTCTCTGCATAAAGCCCTGAGACCTACTGTAGTCTAATGACAACATGTTCTTCTCTCTGCATAAAGCCCTGAGACCTACTGTAGTCTAATGACAACATGTTCTTCTCTCTGCATAAAGCCCTGAGACCTACTGTAGTCTAATGACAACATGTTCTTCTCTCTGCATAAAGCCCTGAGACCTACTGTAGTCTAATGACAACATGTTCTTCATCTCTGCATAAAGCCCTGAGACCTACTGTAGTCTAATGACAACATGTTCTTCTCTCTGCATAAAGCCCTGAGACCTACTGTAGTCTAATGACAACATGTTCTTCTCTCTGCATAAAGCCCTGAGACCTACTGTAGTCTAATGACAACATGTTCTTCTCTCTGCATAAAGCCCTGAGACCTACTGTAGTCTAATGACAACATGTTCTTCTCTCTGCATAAAGCCCTGGGACCTACTGTAGTCTAATGACAACATGTTTTCTCTCTGCATAAAGCCCTGGGACCTACTGTAGTCTAATGACAACATGTTCTTCTCTCTGCATAAAGCCCTGGGACCTACTGTAGTCTAATGACAACATGTTTTCTCTCTGCATAAAGCCCTGAGACCTACTGTAGTCTAATGACAACATGTTCTTCTCTCTGCATAAAGCCCTGAGACCTACTGTAGTCTAATGACAACATGTTCTTCTCTCTGCATAAAGCCCTGAGACCTACTGTAGTCTAATGACAACATGTTCTTCTCTCTGCATAAAGCCCTGAGACCTACTGTAGTCTAATGACAACATGTTCTTCTCTCTGCATAAAGCCCTGGGACCTACTGTAGTCTAATGACAACATGTTCTTCTCTCTGCATAAAGCCCTGGGACCTACTGTAGTCTAATGACAACATGTTCTTCTCTCTGCATAAAGCCCTGAGACCTACTGTAGTCTAATGACAACATGTTCTTCTCTCTGCATAAAGCCCTGAGACCTACTGTAGTCTAATGACAACATGTTCTTCTCTCTGCATAAAGCCCTGAGACCTACTGTAGTCTAATGACAACATGTTCTTCTCTCTGCATAAAGCCCTGGGACCTACTGTAGTCTAATGACAACATGTTCTTCTCTCTGCATAAAGCCCTGGGACCTACTGTAGTCTAATGACAACATGTTCTTCTCTCTGCATAAAGCCCTGGGACCTACTGTAGTCTAATGACAACATGTTCTTCTCTCTGCATAAAGCCCTGGGACCTACTGTAGTCTAATGACAACATGTTCTTCTCTCTGCATAAAGCCCTGAGACCTACTGTAGTCTAATGACAACATGTTCTTCTCTCTGCATAAAGCCCTGAGACCTACTGTAGTCTAATGACAACATGTTCTTCTCTCTGCATAAAGCCCTGAGACCTACTGTAGTCTAATGACAACATGTTCTTCTCTCTGCATAAAGCCCTGAGACCTACTGTAGTCTAATGACAACATGTTCTTCTCTCTGCATAAAGCCCTGGGACCTACTGTAGTCTAATGACAACATGTTCTTCTCTCTGCATAAAGCCCTGAGACCTACTGTAGTCTAATGACAACATGTTCTTCTCTCTGCATAAAGCCCTGAGACCTACTGTAGTCTAATGACAACATGTTCTTCTCTCTGCATAAAGCCCTGAGACCTACTGTAGTCTAATGACAACATGTTCTTCTCTCTGCATAAAGCCCTGAGACCTACTGTAGTCTAATGACAACATGTTCTTCTCTCTGCATAAAGCCCTGAGACCTACTGTAGTCTAATGACAACATGTTCTTCTCTCTGCATAAAGCCCTGGGACCTACTGTAGTCTAATGACAACATGTTCTTCTCTCTGCATAAAGCCCTGGGACCTACTGTAGTCTAATGACAACATGTTCTTCTCTCTGCATAAAGCCCTGGGACCTACTGTAGTCTAATGACAACATGTTCTTCTCTCTGCATAAAGCCCTGAGACCTACTGTAGTCTAATGACAACATGTTCTTCTCTCTGCATAAAGCCCTGAGACCTACTGTAGTCTAATGACAACATGTTCTTCTCTCTGCATAAAGCCCTGAGACCTACTGTAGTCTAATGACAACATGTTCTTCTCTCTGCATAAAGCCCTGAGACCTACTGTAGTCTAATGACAACATGTTCTTCTCTCTGCATAAAGCCCTGAGACCTACTGTAGTCTAATGACAACATGTTCTTCTCTCTGCATAAAGCCCTGGGACCTACTGTAGTCTAATGACAACATGTTCTTCTCTCTGCATAAAGCCCTGAGACCTACTGTAGTCTGACAACATGTTCTTTCTCTGTAGTCTAATGACAACATGTTCTTCTCTCTGCATAAAGCCCTGAGACCTACTGTAGTCTAATGACAACATGTTCTTCTCTCTGCATAAAGCCCTGAGACCTACTGTAGTCTAATGACAACATGTTCTTCTCTCTGCATAAAGCCCTGAGACCTACTGTAGTCTAATGACAACATGTTCTTCTCTCTGCATAAAGCCCTGGGACCTACTGTAGTCTAATGACAACATGTTCTTCTCTCTGCATAAAGCCCTGAGACCTACTGTAGTCTAATGACAACATGTTCTTCTCTCTGCATAAAGCCCTGAGACCTACTGTAGTCTAATGACAACATGTTCTTCTCTCTGCATAAAGCCCTGAGACCTACTGTAGTCTAATGACAACATGTTCTTCTCTCTGCATAAAGCCCTGGGACCTACTGTAGTCTAATGACAACATGTTCTTCTCTCTGCATAAAGCCCTGGGACCTACTGTAGTCTAATGACAACATGTTCTTCTGCATAAAGCTCTCTGCATAAAGCCCTGGGACCTACTGTAGTCTAATGACAACATGTTCTTCTCTCTGCATAAAGCCCTGAGACCTACTGTAGTCTAATGACAACATGTTCTTCTCTCTGCATAAAGCCCTGAGACCTACTGTAGTCTAATGACAACATGTTCTTCTCTCTGCATAAAGCCCTGAGACCTACTGTAGTCTAATGACAACATGTTCTTCTCTCTGCATAAAGCCCTGAGACCTACTGTAGTCTAATGACAACATGTTCTTCTCTCTGCATAAAGCCCTGGGACCTACTGTAGTCTAATGACAACATGTTCTTCTCTCTGCATAAAGCCCTGAGACCTACTGTAGTCTAATGACAACATGTTCTTCTCTCTGCATAAAGCCCTGAGACCTACTGTAGTCTAATGACAACATGTTCTTCTCTCTGCATAAAGCCCTGAGACCTACTGTAGTCTAATGACAACATGTTCTTCTCTCTGCATAAAGCCCTGAGACCTACTGTAGTCTAATGACAACATGTTCTTCTCTCTGCATAAAGCCCTGAGACCTACTGTAGTCTAATGACAACATGTTCTTCTCTCTGCATAAAGCCCTGGGACCTACTGTAGTCTAATGACAACATGTTCTTCTCTCTGCATAAAGCCCTGGGACCTACTGTAGTCTAATGACAACATGTTCTTCTCTCTGCATAAAGCCCTGGGACCTACTGTAGTCTAATGACAACATGTTCTTCTCTCTGCATAAAGACCTACTGTAGTCTAATGACAACATGTTCTTCTCTCTGCATAAAGCCCTGAGACCTACTGTAGTCTAATGACAACATGTTCTTCTCTCTGCATAAAAGACCTACTGTAGTCTAATGACAACACTGCATAAAGCCCTGAGACCTACTGTAGTCTAATGACAACATGTTCTTCTCTCTGCATAAAGCCCTGAGACCTACTGTAGTCTAATGACAACATGTTCTTCTCTCTGCATAAAGCCCTGGGACCTACTGTAGTCTAATGACAACATGTTCTTCTCTCTGCATAAAGCCCTGGGACCTACTGTAGTCTAATGACAACATGTTCTTCTCTCTGCATAAAGGACCTACTGTAGTCTAATGACAACATGTTCTTGTTCTTCTCTGCATAAAGCCCTGGGACCTACTGTAGTCTAATGACAACATGTTCTTCTCTCTGCATAAAGCCCTGAGACCTACTGTAGTCTAATGACAACATGTTCTTCTCTCTGCATAAAGCCCTGAGACCTACTGTAGTCTAATGACAACATGTTCTTCTCTCTGCATAAAGCCCTGAGACCTACTGTAGTCTAATGACAACATGTTCTTCTCTCTGCATAAAGCCCTGAGACCTACTGTAGTCTAATGACAACATGTTTTCTCTCTGCATAAAGCCCTGGGACCTACTGTAGTCTAATGACAACATGTTTTTCTCTCTGCATAAAGCCCTGAGACCTACTGTAGTCTAATGACAACATGTTCTTCTCTCTGCATAAAGCCCTGAGACCTACTGTAGTCTAATGACAACATGTTCTTCTCTCTGCATAAAGCCCTGAGACCTACTGTAGTCTAATGACAACATGTTCTTCTCTCTGCATAAAGCCCTGAGACCTACTGTAGTCTAATGACAACATGTTCTTCTCTCTGCATAAAGCCCTGAGACCTACTGTAGTCTAATGACAACATGTTCTTCTCTCTGCATAAAGCCCTGGGACCTACTGTAGTCTAATGACAACATGTTCTTCTCTCTGCATAAAGCCCTGGGACCTACTGTAGTCTAATGACAACATGTTCTTCTCTCTGCATAAAGCCCTGGGACCTACTGTAGTCTAATGACAACATGTTCTTCTCTCTGCATAAAGCCCTGGGACCTACTGTAGTCTAATGACAACATGTTCTTCTGAGACCTCTGCATAAAGCCCTGCATAAAGACCTACTGTAGTCTAATGACAACATGTTCTTCTCTCTGCATAAAGCCCTGAGACCTACTGTAGTCTAATGACAACATGTTCTTCTCTCTGCATAAAGCCCTGAGACCTACTGTAGTCTAATGACAACATGTTCTTCTCTCTGCATAAAGCCCTGAGACCTACTGTAGTCTAATGACAACATGTTCTTCTCTCTGCATAAAGCCCTGGGACCTACTGTAGTCTGACAACATGTTTTTCTCTCTGCATAAAGCCCTGAGACCTACTGTAGTCTAATGACAACATGTTCTTCTCTCTGCATAAAGCCCTGAGACCTACTGTAGTCTAATGACAACATGTTCTTCTCTCTGCATAAAGCCCTGAGACCTACTGTAGTCTAATGACAACATGTTCTTCTCTCTGCATAAAGCCCTGAGACCTACTGTAGTCTGACAACATGTTCTTCTCTCTGCATAAAGCCCTGGGACCTACTGTAGTCTGACAACATGTTCTTCTCTCTGCATAAAGCCCTGGGACCTACTGTAGTCTAATGACAACATGTTCTTCTCTCTGCATAAAGCCCTGAGACCTACTGTAGTCTAATGACAACATGTTCTTCTCTCTGCATCTGCATAAATGTTCTTCCCTGAGACCTACTGTAGTCTAATGACAACATGTTCTTCTCTCTGCATAAAGCCCTGGGATCTACTGTAGTCTAATGACAACATGTTCTTCTCTCTGCATAAAGCCCTGGGACCTACTGTAGTCTAATGACAACATGTTCTTCTCTCTGCATAAAGCCCTGAGACCTACTGTAGTCTAATGACAACATGTTCTTCTCTCTGCATAAAGCCCTGGGACCTACTGTAGTCTAATGACAACATGTTCTTCTCTCTGCATAAAGCCCTGGGACCTACTGTAGTCTAATGACAACATGTTCTTCTCTCTGCATAAAGCCCTGGGACCTACTGTAGTCTAATGACAACATGTTCTTCTCTCTGCATAAAGCCCTGGGACCTACTGTAGTCTAATGACAACATGTTCTTCTCTCTGCATAAAGCCCTGGGACCTACTGTAGTCTAATGACAACATGTTCTTCTCTCTGCATAAAGCCCTGAGACCTACTGTAGTCTAATGACAACATGTTCTTCTCTCTGCATAAAGCCCTGGGACCTACTGTAGTCTAATGACAACATGTTCTTCTCTCTGCATAAAGCCCTGGGACCTACTGTAGTCTAATGACAACATGTTCTTCTCTCTGCATAAAGCCCTGGGACCTACTGTAGTCTAATGACAACATGTTCTTCTCTCTGCATAAAGCCCTGAGACCTACTGTAGTCTAATGACAACATGTTCTTCTCTCTGCATAAAGCCCTGGGACCTACTGTAGTCTAATGACAACATGTTCTTCTCTCTGCATAAAGCCCTGGGACCTACTGTAGTCTAATGACAACATGTTCTTCTCTCTGCATAAAGCCCTGAGACCTACTGTAGTCTAATGACAACATGTTTTTCTCTCTGCATAAAGCCCTGGGACCTACTGTAGTCTAATGACAACATGTTCTTCTCTCTGCATAAAGCCCTGGGACCTACTGTAGTCTAATGACAACATGTTCTTCTCTCTGCATAAAGCCCTGGGACCTACTGTAGTCTGACAACATGTTCTTCTCTCTGCATAAAGCCCTGGGACCTACTGTAGTCTGACAACATGTTCTTCTCTCTGCATAAAGCCCTGGGACCTACTGTAGTCTAATGACAACATGTTCTTCTCTCTGCATAAAGCCCTGGGACCTACTGTAGTCTAATGACAACATGTTCTTCTCTCTGCATAAAGCCCTGGGACCTACTGTAGTCTGACAACATGTTCTTCTCTCTGCATAAAGCCCTGGGACCTACTGTAGTCTAATGACAACATGTTTTTCTCTCTGCATAAAGCCCTGGGACCTAATGTAGTCTGAGAACATGTTCTTCTCTCTGCATAAAGCCCTGGGACCTACTGTAGTCTAATGACAACATGTTTTTCTCTCTGCATAAAGCCCTGGGACCTAATGTAGTCTGAGAACATGTTCTTCTCTCTGCATAAAGCCCTGGGACCTACTGTAGTCTAATGACAACATGTTTTTCTCTCTGCATAAAGCCCTGGGACCTAATGTAGTCTGAGAACATGTTCTTCTCTCTGCATAAAGCCCTGGGACCTACTGTAGTCTAATGACAACATGTTTTTCTCTCTGCATAAAGCCCTGGGACCTAATGTAGTCTGAGAACATGTTCTTCTCTCTGCATAAAGCCCTGGGACCTACTGTAGTCTAATGACAACATGTTTTTCTCTCTGCATAAAGCCCTGGGACCTAATGTAGTCTGACAACATGTTCTTCTCTCTGCATAAAGCCCTGGGACCTACTGTAGTCCAATGACAACATGTGGTTTTCTCTCTGCATAAAGCCCTGGGACCTAATGTAGTCTGACAACATGTTTTTTTACTGGGACCTACTGTAGTGCATAAAGCCCTGGGACCTACTGTAGTCTGACAACATGTTCTTCTCTCTGCATAAAGCCCTGGGACTTACTGTAGTCTAATGACAACATGTTTTTCTCTCTGCATAAAGCCCTGGGACCTAATGTAGTCTGACAACATGTTCTTCAAAAATCTCTGCATAAAGCCCTGGGACCTACTGTAGTCTAATGACAACATGTTTTTTTTCTGCATAAAGCCCTGGGACCTAATGTAGTCTGAGAACATGTTCTTCTCTCTGCATAAAGCCCAGGGACCTAAAGTGCATATTTATATCTTAAAATCTCATTTTACATTGTCGTGTTAGTTTCAGTAGTTCCAAAACATGCAGTGATTTTGCAGAGAGCCACATCAATTTACAGAAATACTCATAATAAACATTGATAAAAGAAACAACTATTATACATGGAACTTTAGATAAACTTCTCCTTAATGCAACCGCCGTGTCAGATTTTTTTGTGCAGTCAACAGAAGTCAGAAATAACATTATAAATATTAACTTACCTTTGATGATCTTCATCAGAATGTACTCCCAGGAATCCCAGTTCCACAATAAATGTTTGATTTGTTCGATAAAGTTCATAATTTATGTCCAAATAGCTCCTTTTGTTAGGGCTTTTGGTGAACAATTCCAAAGATCTATGGCTCTGTGGGGTGTGTTTGTGTTTGTGAACAGAGCCCCAGGACCAGCTTGCTTAGGGGACTTCTCCAGGTTCATCTCTCTGTAGGTTATGGCTTTGTTATGGAAGGTTTGTTGTGGTTGTAGAATTTAACGGCTCTTTTCTGGATTTTGATCATTAGTGGGTATCGGCCTAATTCTGCTCTGCATGCATTATTTGGTGTTCTACGTTGTACACAGAGGATATTTTTGCAGAATTCTGCATGCAGAGTCTCAATTTGGTGTTTGTCCCATTTTGTGAAATCTTGGTTGGTGAGCGGAACCCAGACCTCAGAACCATAAAGGGCAATGGGCTCTATGACTGATTCAAGTATTTTTAGCCAGATCCTAATTGGTATGTAGAATTTTATGTACCTTTTGATGGCATAGAATGCCCTTCTTGCCCTTCAGATCGTTCACAGCTTTGTGGAAGTTACCTGTGGTGCTGATGTTTAGGCCAAGTTATGCATCATTTTTTTGTATGCTCTAGGGCAATGGTGTCTAGATGGAATTTGTATTTGTGGTCCTGGTGACTGGACCTTTTTTGGAACACCATTATTTTGTTCTTACTGAGATTACTGTCTGGGCCCAGGTCTGGCAGAATCTGTGCAGATCTAGGTGCTGCTGTAGGTCCTCCTTGGTTGGTGACAGAAGCACCAAATCATCAGCAAACAGTAGACATTTGACTTCAGATTCTAGTAGGGTGAGGCCGGGTGCTACAGACTTTTCTAGTGCCTTCGCCAATTCATTGATATATATGTTGAAGAGGGTGGGGCTTAAGCTGCATCCCTGTCTCACTCCACGGCCCTGTGGGAAGAAAAGTGTGTTTTTTGCCAATCTTAACCGCACACTTGTTGTTTGTGTACATGGATTTTATAATGTTATATGTTTTACCCCCAACACCACTTTCCATCAATTTGTATAGCAGACCCTCATGCCAAATTGATTCAAATGCTTTTTTTAAATCAATAAAGTGTGAGAAGACTTTACCTTTATTTTGGTTTGTTTGGTTGTCAATTACAGTGTGCAGGGTGAATACATGGTCTGTTGTATGGTAATTTGGTAAAAAGCCGATTTGACATTTTCTCTGTACATTGTTTCATTGAGGAAATGTACGAGTCTGCTGTTAATGATAATGCAGAGGATTTTCTCAAGGTTGCTGTTGATGCATATCCCACGGTAGTTATTGGGGTCAAATTTGTCTCCACTTTTGTGGATTGGGGTGATCAGTCCTTGGTTTTTAATATTGGGGAAGATGTCAGAGCTAAGGATGATGGTAAATAGTTTTAGTATAGCCAATTGGAATTTGTTGTCTGTATATTTGATCATTTCATTAAGGATACCATCAACACCACAGGCCTTTTTGGGTTGGAGGGTTTTTATTTTGTCCTGTAGCTCATTCAAGGTAATTGGAGAATCCAGTGGGTTCTGGTTGTCTTTAATAGTTGATTCTAAGATTTGTATTTGATCCTGTATATGTTTTTGCTCTTTATTCTTTGTTATAGAGCCAAAAATATTAGAGAAGTGGTTTACCCATACATCTCCATTTTGGATAGATAATTCTTTGTGTTGTTGTTTGTTTAGTGTTTTCCAATTTTCCCAGAAGTGGTTAGAGTCTATGGATTCTTCAATTACATTGAGCTGATTTCTGACGTGCTGTTCCTTCTTTTTTCCGTAGTGTATTTCTGTATTGTTTTAGTGATTCACCATAGTGAAGGCGTACACTCAGGTTTTCCGGGTCTCTATGTTTTTGGTTGGACAGGTTTCTCAATTTCTTTCTTAGATTTTTGAATTCTTCATCAAACCATTTGTCATTGTTGTTCATTTTCTTCAGTGTTCTATTTGAGATTTTTAGATTTGATAGGGAAGCTGAGAGGTTAAATATACTGTTAAGATGTTCTACTGTCAGGTTTACACCTTCATTATTACAGTGGAACGTTTTACCCAGGAAATTGTCTAAAAATTTGTTGTTGCCTAAAACCGCATTCCTTCCATCTATAGCATTTCTTAATGTTACTCAGTTCCTTTGGCTTTGATGCCTCATGATTGAGTATTGCTCTGTTCAAGTAGACTGTGATTTTGCTGTGGTCTGATAGGGGTGTCAGTGGGGCTGACTGTGAACGCTATGAGAGACTCTGGGTTGAGGTCAGTGATAAAGTAGTCTACAGTACTACTGCCAAGAGATGAGCTATAGGTGTTCCTACCATAGGAGTCCCCTCGAAGCCTACCATTGACTATGTACATACCCAGCGTGCGACAGAGCTGCAGGAGTTGTGACCCGTTTTTGTTGGTTATGTTGTCATAGTTGTGCCTAGGGGGCATATGGGGAGGGAATGCTGTCATTTGCAGGCAGGTGTTTGTCCCCTCTCTTTCTCTCTCTCTCTCATACCCCAAATCTCTGTTTTGTACACCAGCTATCAGTATCACACACTCTGACAGGAGAGGAAAGGAGCAGAGAGGGTATCATGCAGACAGAGGAGAGGAGAACAGGGGAGAGACGTGTGTGGCTGTTTCAGCTCTTTCTGCTGCCTCTGCAGTTATATCAAGGAGAGTGTCAGAGTGAGTGGCTGTATATTCATCTGGAACAGAGACACTGTTGTCTGAGGAAAGACAGAGCAAACAGAGGCTAACACTGTTCACTGCTTTAGGAAGGGATTGCTGAGGAAGACAAACAGGCTAACACTGTTCACTGCTTTAGGAAGGGATTGCTGAGGAAGACAAACAGGCTAACACTGTTCACTGCTTTAGGAAGGGAGTGCTGAGGAAGACAAACAGGCTAACACTGTTCACTGCTTTAGGAAGGGAGTGCTGAGGAAGACAAACAGGCTAACACTGTTCACTGCTTTAGGAAGGGAGTGCTGAGGAAGACAAACAGGCTAACACTGTTCACTGCTTTAGGAAGGGAGTGCTGAGGAAGACAAACAGGCTGACACTGTTCACTGCTTTAGGAAGGGAGTGCTGAGGAAGACAAACAGGCTAACACTGTTCACTGCTTTAGGAAGGGAGTGCTGAGGAAGACAAACAGGCTGACACTGTTCACTGCTTTAGGAAGGGAGTGTTGAGGAAGACAAACAGGCTAACACTGTTCACTGCTTTAGGAAGGGAGTGCTGAGGAAGACAAACAGGCTAACACTGTTCACTGCTTTAGGAAGGGAGTGCTGAGGAAGACAAACAGGCTGACACTGTTCACTGCTTTAGGAAGGGAGTGCTGAGGAAGACAAACAGGCTGACACTGTTCACTGCTTTAGGAAGGGATTTGAGGAAGACAAACAGGGACACTGATCGCTGCTTTAGGAAGGAGTGCTGAGGAAGACAAACAGGCTAACACTGTTCACTGCTTTAGGAAGGGAGTGCTGAGGAAGACAAACAGGCTGACACTGTTCACTGCTTTAGGAAGGGAGTGCTGAGGAAGACAAACAGGCTAACACTGTTCACTGCTTTAGGAAGGGAGTGCTGAGGAAGACAAACAGGCTAACACTGATCGCTGCCAAACCGCTCCTTTAATATACAGACTAATACACTTTGAAGATATTATATAGATTGTGACTCTAAGTATCAGTTATATTTTATGTGTGTGTGTGTGGAGATGATATAGAATGGATTACATAGGAGTCATGGGGGTAATTGGAGCTATTTGCAGAGTTCTGTTTTGCCCTAACTAGTCAAAACAGGAGGTCGACCGATTAATCGGAATGGCCGGAATGGCCGATTAATTAGGGCCGATTTCAAGTTTTCATAACAATCGGAAATCAGTATTTTTGGACACAGATTTAGCCGATTATTATTATTTTTTTACTCCTTTATTGAATCTTTATTTAGCTAGGCAAGTCAGTTGAGAACACATTCTTATTTTCAATGACAGCCTAGGAACGGTGGGTTAACTGCCTCCTTCAGGGGCAGAACGACAGATTTTCACATTGTCAGCTCGGGGATCCAATCTTGCAACCTTAAAGTTAACTTGTCCAACGCAATAACAACCTGCCTCTTATTGCACTCCACAAGGAGACTGCCTGTTACGTGAATGCAGTAAGCCAAGGTAAGTTGCTAGCTAGCATTAAACTTATCTTATAAAAAACAATCAATCAATCATAATGGTTGATGATATTACAAGATATTATCTAGCGTGTCCTGCGTTGCGTATAATCTGACTGAGCATACAAGCATACAAGTGTTTACGTATCTGACTGAGCAGTGGTAGGCAGAAGCAGGCGCGTAAACATTCATTTTAATACAGCACTTTCCTGCGTTTTGCCAGCAGCTCTTCGTTGTGCGTCAAGCATTGCGCTGTTTATGACTTCAAGCCTATCAACTCCCGAGATGAGGCTGGTGTAACCGAAGTGAAATGGCTAGCTAGTTAGCGCACGCTAATATTGTTTAAAACGTCACTTGCTCTGAGCCTGTAATCGTTCCCCTTGCTCTGCATGGGTAACGCTGCTTCGAGGGTGGCTGTTGTCGTTGTGTTTCTGGTTCGAGCCCAGGGAGGAGCGAGGAGAGGGACGAAGCTATACTGTTACACTGGCAATACTAAAGCTGGACAGTACTTTAAGTGTGATAGGACCAGGGATTGACCATATAACCGGACAGTGACCAAGTGTGATAGGACCAGGGATTGACCATATAACTGGATAGTTGCGGAATAGAAAGCCGACTCTTGATTTGATTTTCGATTGTAGATGTTTGATATGAGTCTGGAAGGAAAGTTTACCGTCTAGCCAGACACCTAGGTACTTATAGATGTCCACATATTCAAGGTTGGAACCATCCAGGGTGGTGATGCTAGTCGGGCATATAACTGGACAGTACTCTTAAGTGTGATAGGACCAGGGATTGACCATGTAATAAGATAGTAATATATAATTTATAGGATCCAAAGGGATTACAGTCATGTAACCAGACATTCTACGTGTGGGTGGTCCAGGGATTGAACCATATAACCAGACAGTGCTCTACCTGATAGGACCAGGGATTGACCATGTAACCAGACAGTACTCTTAAGTGTGATAGGACCAGGGATTGACCATATTACTGGACAGTACTCTCAGTGCAATAGGACCAGTGGTATGCTCGTTGATGGAAGGATCGGACCAAGGTGCAGCATGGTAGGCGTACATCTTACTTTGTTCAATGAACACTGAAAAAAAAATATCCCACAAACTACAGGTGGATCCCAAAAGGCTGCCTAAGTATGATCCCCAATCAGAAACAACGATAGACAGCTGCCTCTGATTGGGAACCATATCCGGCCAACAAAGAAATAGAAAACATAGATTGCCCACCCTAGTCACACCCTGACCTAACCAAAATAGAGAATAAAAGGGCTCTCTAAGGTCAGGGCGTGACAACCAGGGATTGGCCATATAACTAGACAGTACTCTAAGTGTGATAGGACAAGGGATTGAATCACCTGATTCAGTGTGCTAGATGTTGCATACTCTGAAAATATTATTGTAACAGCAATTCCCTTACCCATCTTAATAACAATATTATCTATGTGTTCTGACTATGATAAAGCTGTGTCCAACATGACACCTAGTAGTTTTGTTTTTTTCTCTTGCTCTACATGCGTTCTACTCATCAACAAATTCAATTGGCGATCATCAGGTCGCAGTTGCAATGAGAACGCCAGGTCGCAGTTGCAAATGAGAACTTGATCTCAACTAGCCTACCTGGTTAAATAAAGGTGAAATAAAATAAATAAAATAAAATAAAAATATACTGCATCTTGAACCAAGTACAATACATTTAGTTTAAAATATGTTCAACAACAATTTGTTCATATCAACTCAATTTGTTCATATCAATTTGAGTTTACCTGTCACGCCCTAACCATAGAGAGCCTTTTATTCTCTATGTTGTGTCATGACGTTGGCCTGGGGGATAGGTTTATGACAGTCATAAATACCTCTTCCCCCTTTTTCCTCTCTCTACCCTACTGATGTTACATTTGAAAACCCCTTGGTTAACATAGAGATTCTGGGAACATCAGAAGGTGGGGGAAATAAACTATATTCTGGTAATCCAACCAATTGAACATACGCAGTGGTACTTAATGAATATGATGTCAGTTCGGTTGTCATCTGAGACATTCTCATCAATGACAGGATGACATAAACTCTATAGTGGAAAGTCTGCACATTGTAGTTATCGGAGTCACATGGAATTGTTGTTCAATTTAAAATTATTGGTGAAGAGATTAAATGTAATTTTAGCCTCCAAATGAGAGATTTGGGTTTTCATAAGGTTAGGGCTCTGCTTAATTAGTGGCTCGCCCCTGTGAAGAGACATGGGTTATAAAACTTTTCAAACACACCCTTCTCGCTCCACTATATAAAGCCTTGACGAAAATGTACCCTCCTGTTCCAAGTACGTGAGGTCTGCAGCCTCTGCGTTAAAAGTACTAACATGTCAACTACAGAACTAAGCCAACCTCAGTGTGAGCTTTGTTTGCGAATGGTATGAACTTTGAACTCTTATTCACTACAGAAGTGATACCTCCTAGCCGTCGAGTTAGCAACTGCAGCTGCAAATGCGGGCTAGGAAAGAACAGACAGAGTATCCCGTCTACCACACAATGACGTTACTACAACGTATCCAATTGACCACCGGAGACATTCTTCAAAGGACAAAGGACTCGGTTGGGCAACACGGCCTTCCATCTACCACCAACCTACCGAAGCGCTGCTCAGAGTAAATATTTATTACATTTTCCTTTTCCAAATGGGTGGTAATTTAGAATGCATAAGATCCTGTATTTACGATAGCACAGCTTCTCCCTTTGTCCCTCAGTCTTCCCGCTCTTTCACTCAAACCCAGACCCTTTTCTTTTGTGTAACCGGCTGTCCTTTATGACATAATTTGTAATCAAGGTATAATTAATTCTGTGTATATATAATTATGTGTGATTAGTTTAGTATTTAGTAAATCAATAATTAAATCCAGGGTTCCTGGTATTGCTGATTCAACCAGGGTTAGCCAGGGTTCCTGAAGATAACCAAGAATTTACAACTTTCAGATGAGACTGAATTAAGGTGAGGATTAATATTGACTGCTATTGATGTAAAATATTACTAGGTCTTTAAGAGTTTATTCGGAAGATAACAGCTCTATAAATATTATTTTGTGGTGCCCGACTCTCTAGTTAATTACATTTACATGATTAGCTCAATCAGGTAATATTAATTACGGAGAAAGGATTTTATAGAATAGCATGTCATATCACTTAATCCGGCATAGCCAAAGACACGACAGTTGGTTAGGTCGGGGTGTGACTAGGGTGGGTACTGTAGTTTTTTTTATTTCTATGTTGGGCTGGTATGGTTCCCAATCAGAGGCAGCTGTCTCATTCGTTGTCTCTCTCTTGTTTATGTATAGTTGCCTGCGAGCACTACATTAGCTTCACGTTTCGTTTTGCGCTTCATTGTTTTCTGTGAGCGTCTTTTAAATAAACATGGGGAACTCTACGCACGCTGCGCCTTGGTCTGTTTATTACAACAACGATCGTGACATTACCTAGTAACAGTTCATGATAAATGACATCAAAAGCAGCACTGAAATCTAGCAACGCTGCACCAACAAACTTCCTGTCATCCATACTCTTTAACCAATCATCTGTCATGTGTGCTAAGGCCGTACTCGTAGAATGCCCTTCTTTGTATGCTGGAAACCTGTTATCACACCATTACATGAGAAATAATCCTTGAATTGTACAGATACAATTTTTTCCAATAATTGACTTAACACAGGCAGCAAGCTTATAGGATGACTATTAGGACCAGTGAATGCAGATCTTTTTCCCTTAGGTAGTGGAATACCCTTTGACTCTTTCCAGACTTCTGGGCACACCCCATACATCAAGCACTTATTACAAATATGAGAGATCGGGCTAGATATTTGGTTAGCTGTAACTAAGCAAGTGGTGTCCAGATGATCTGTTCCAGGTGACTTGTCATGCAAAAGAGACAACAGCATCCTTTCTACCTCTTCCCTTTCTACTCTGTGAAATTTAAACCATGCATTTCCTCTCCTTCATCATACAATATTTTATGGCAGTGCAGCTCTACCAAGTGAGCCACACAGGACAGCCAACACAGTCAAGACAAGTCACCAACACAGTATCTGGTTGTCCTTTACTCGGACTTTACTGTAGTTATGTCTTGATGGAGTTTGCTGCCTGATATAGCGCTGGTCTGATACCAAGGATAAGAATATTTAGAAGTAAAGCTTTGCTGTTTCTCTTTCTAATTTACCTCATTCTCTAGCAGGTTGGCATGTATTGTCATGAATCATGCCCTGGAGGCAGCTCTGCAGAGGGATCACTAGCTGGCACAGCCACAAAGTCAGAATATTTCATACCTAACCTTAACCACAATGCTAACCCAAATAGCACAATGCTAACCCAAATAGCAATTTTTAGGATAATAGCTCATTTTGACTTTGCAATTGGCCCGTCTAGCTGGCCCAGAAATCACTCAGTTCTGTTTCCAGGGAAAGATGAATAACAATAAACGGTAACCTGCAACTCGCAATGCCGTTATCGCCTACTTGCACATCTACCTCTTGCTTCTCCAATCTTCCCACACACACACACACACACACACACACACACACACACACACACACACACACACACACACACACACACACACACACACACACACACACACACACACACACACACACACACACACACACACACACACACACACACACACACACACACACACACACACACACACACACACACACACTGGATGTCTTGAGAAAGAGTAAGAATCCCCAGTCATCTGTCAGACATGAGATGGAAAAAGAGAGAGGAGGAGAAGAGAGGGAGGGAGGAAGAGAGGGAGAGTGAGAGAGAGCGGCAGAGGGAGGAAAGGGGGAAGAGGAAAGAGACAGAGAGAGAGGGAGGAGGGAAAGCAGGAGGGAGAGAGAAAGAGAACGGGAGGAAGGAGAGAAAGGAAGAGAGAAAATAACAAATGTAGAGGACTCTATTTCTAGACTTCAGAGAAGCACCATCCCACCTCAGTAATTTGTCTGGTATTCTGAGGGATATGGAGAAGAAATCTCTACCCTGCCTCAAAGCGCTTGACAATTGATCTTATTTCACTTGAAACGGGTTCATATACTATAGATGTCTCAGGCATTTAGAGAAGCCACAGACAGTGGGGGTAGATGCTAATTAGGATCCTTGGGACGCCCCTACCTTAAACCTTAAAACCCTTATCCTAACCTTAACCATAACCCTTACCTAACCCTAACCTTGACCTTAACAGTTTTACATTGCAACATCCCAAGGATCCCACTCAGACTTTTCTGTGAGGGGAACTGACAAGAACAGGAACAGCCCAGAGGTTTAGTAGTAATGTATTTGTTGATTTGGTTTAGGGTTTGTAAATAAGAATATGTTCTTAACTGACTTGCCTAGTTAAATAAAGGTTAAATACATTTTAAAAAGTAGACTGCTGATTGGTCATCTCGTCTTCCTCAGTAAGATGACATCATCTTCTATAAGCATTTTTTAAATGGTGCGTTGGAGATACAAGTTTTAGGTGGTTTTTAAAAAAATGTTATTTCCTCCAATTTATGCTTTGGTCACAAATCCGAGAATAGGATGAGTCAACAACATTGTTAAGATAGGAGTTAACGGAATATGAACTGTTAAAATGTTCACTGGACAGTTAGTGTAACATAAATAGGCTCCTAGATGAAACCCAGTATAGCCTAGCAGTTGTCATGGATGAGTTACATCTGGCTGAAAAGCTCACTTTTCCAATCTACAGTAACGTCACTCTCCTCCTACACCATCTGGAGGAAGTCTAGATTCTGTCCTGTTCCAATCTACAGTAACGTCACTCTCCTCCTACACCATCTGGAGGAAGTCTAGATTCTGTCCTGTTCCAATCTACAGTAACGTCACTCTCCTCCTACACCATCTGGAGGAAGTCTAGATTCTGTCCTGTTCCAATCTACAGTAACGTCACTCTCCTCCCCTACACCATCTGGAGGAAGTCTAGATTCTGTCCTGTTCCAGTCTTCAGTAACATCACTCTCCTCCTACACCATCTGGAGGAAGTCTAGATTCTGTCCTGTTCCAATCTACAGTAACGTCACTCTCCTCCTACACCATCTGGAGGAAGTCTAGATTCTGTCCTGTTCCAATCTACAGTAACGTCACTCTCCTCCTACACCATCTGGAGGAAGTCTAGATTCTGTCCTGTTCCAATCTACAGTAACGTCACTCTCCTCCTACACCATCTGGAGGAAGTCTAGATTCTGTCCGGTTCCAATCGTAGATGTCTTATTGATGATTTTTGGAAGTGAAACCCTCAGACAGCTCAGCGTTCAACACCATAGTGCCCACAAAGCTCATCACTAAGCTAAATACCCTGGGACTAAACATCTCTCTCTCTGCAACTGGATCCTGGACTTCCTGACGGGCCGCCCCCAGGTGGTAAGGGTAGGCAACAACACATTTGCCACACTGATCCTCAACACGTGGGCCCCTCAGGGGTGCTGCTTAGTCCCCTCCTGTACTCCCTCTTCACTCATGACTGCGTGGCCAAACACAACTCCAGCACCATCATTAAGTTTGCAGACGCCAACGGTGGTAGGCCTGATCACCGACAACGATGAGACAGCCTGTAGGAACGAGGTCAGAGACCTGGCAGTGTGGTGCCAGAACAACAACCTCTCCCTCAAGGAGATGATCATGGACTATAGAAAAAGGAGGGCCGAACACTAGCCCATTCACATCTATGGGGCTGTAGTGGAGCGTGTCGAGAGTTTCAAGTTCCTTGGTGTCCACATCACCAACAAACTATCATGGTCCAAACACACCAAGACAGTCATGAAGAGGGCATGACAAAACCTATTCCCCCTCAGGAGACTGAAAAGATTTGGCATGGGTCCCCAGATCCTCAAAAGGTTCTACAGCTGCACCATCGAGAGCATCCTGACTGCTTACATCACCGCTTGGTATGACAACTGCTCGGCCTCTGACCGCAAGGCACTACAGAGGGTAGTGTGTATGGCCCAGGACATCACTGGGGCCAAGCTTCCTGCCATCCAGGACCTCCATACCAGGTGGTGTCAGGGGAAGGCCCTAAAAATGGTCAAAGACTCCAGCCACCCTAGTCATAGACTGTTCTCTCTGCTACCACATGGAAAGTGGTACAGGAGCGTCAAGTCTAGGTCCAAGAGGCTTCTAAACAGCTTCTACCCCCAAGCCATAAGACTGCTGAACAGCTAATTAAATGGCTACCCAGACATTTGTATTGCCCCCATTATTTTTTACGCTGCTGCTACACACTGTTTATTAGTCAGTTTACCCCTACCTACATGTACATATTACCTCAATTGCCTAGACTAACCTGTACACATTGACTCTGTACCGGTACCCCCTGTATATACTTCAGTTTATTTAGTAAATATTTTTCTTCACTCTTATTTTTCTTATAACTGCATTGTTGGTTCGTAAGGGGGCTCGTAAGTAATCATTTCACGTTAAGGTCTACACCTGTTGTATTTGGCACAGGGGACAAACACAATTTGATTTGATTTGATTAGGATTTGACTCTGTAGAAATCTAGTGCACTCCTGACAGAGTAGCTACAGTAGCTGAGAGATGAATCTGTAGAAAATAGTCTCCGCACACACTTAAATCAATGTAATGTCAGTGTTTTAATGTGCCATGAGCAGTGAGCCTTGATGTACTTTGAGGACAGTCTTTTCTACAGTGAAACACTCAGTCTACCAATATCCTGCTGCAAAGTAGCTCAACCATAAGATGTTAACTTACATTCATGTCTTGTATAATTTGACAAGCAAAGATAATGTGCTGAACTAAAACGCAACGAATTTGTATCTACTTGGGAGAGAGGTATCTTTGCCTCAGACAAAACAGAGACAAACTAAATCCAAATTTACAGAGAGAGAGAGGGTCACGTTCTGACCTTTATTTTCTGTTGTTTTGTCTTTGTTTAGTATGGTCAGGGCGTGAGTTGGGGTGGGCAGTCTATGTTTTGTGTTTCTATGTTTAGGTTTCTGTTTCGGCCTAGTATGGTTCTCAATCAGAGGCAGGTGTCGTTAGTTGTCTCTGATTGAGAATCATACTTAGGTAGCCTGGGTTTCACTGTTGGTTTGTGGGTGTCTGTGTCTGTGTCTGTGTCTGTCACCACACGGAACTGTTTCGGTTTGGTTTTCGTTCATGTTCACATTTTGATAGAGGAATTTTTAAATTCCCTTATGTTTTATTACCAAAGCCAATCAAATTCGCACTCATTTCTAATTCATGATAAGTTGTAAGTTTATCATTTGCATGAATTAGCAAGAGACCAGTCTTAAAAAACAAGTTCAGCATTTATTCTTGATGAGTACTGACCCAAAATACAAAGAACATTACATTTTAAATCTGAAGAAGACATAAAATGACGTCATCAGTTACACCCCCTCTCCCAGCCGTACAATGGCGCAGTATTCAGTCCTGGAGATAGTTTCACTCCCCTCATAAACTACATTCCAACCTGCCTAAAGGATATACTTCTCTCTGCTAATGGAATCCAACCAAAACATTCTTATCTGTTTGAAGTACTATCTTATCCCTGCTTCAAAACTTTCCCAGGAGACACAGACGCAATTCATTTCTGCTTACATTTTCAGTAACAGTACAATTAAGAACCCATACTTTTCAGATCATAACAAATATAGTATTAGCATGAATGGTTCTAATCATTAAAGTATACATTTGATATATTTTCCTCTATCACATTTATTGTTATTTGTAGTTCTTAGTGTTCAGTTTATGTATCTATGTATTTATGTATCTTCAGACGAAGAGGAGGAAATCTGCCGTTACAGAGAGAGAAAAAGTTCCTCTTCAGAACTAAAACTTCCCCATAATGGCTGTAAATACAGCAGGTTTAATGGGATGCTTTCATATCAGAATTATTATTTTGTGCGGTGAACAGGACGCAAATGTCTCTCTCACTGTTTTTTTTCTTCCATCGTTGATGCGCTCATCATGGATGATTGGTGGTTGGTTGTAACTTAAGCGCTTCATTACCCTTAGAACTCAAGAGCCGTGACAAAGCCCAACCGACCATCTCTCTACCGTTCTGTATTGTACAGTACTCTGCAGAAAGTTACTAGCAACAAACAGTGAATAACAACAGAA
>NW_026284510.1:0-5389 GCF_023373465.1 Oncorhynchus keta
GGGGGAGTTGGTGTCCGGAAGAGTTGGTGTCCCTGGAAAGTTGGTGTCCTGGAAGAGTTGGTGTCCCTGGAGGAGTTGGTGTCCCTGGAGGAGTTGGTGTCCCTGGAGGAGTTGGTGTCCATATAGGAGTTGGATGTAGGAGTTGGTGTCCCTGGAGGAGTTGGTGTCCCTGGAGGAGTTGGTGTCCCTGGAGGAGTTGGTGTCCCTGGAGGAGTTGGTGTCCCTGGAGGAGTTGGTGTCCCTGGAGGAGTTGGTGTCCATGTAGGAGTCGTGTCCCTGTAGGAGTTGGTGTCCCTGGAGGGAGTTGGGAGTTGGTGTCCCTGGGGGAGTTGGTGTCCCTGGAGGAGTTGGTGGCCCTGGAGGAGTTGGTGGCCCTGGAGGAGTTGGTGGCCCTGGAGGAGTTGGGGAGTTGGTGTCCCTGGGGGAGTTGGTGTCCCTGGAAGAGTTGGTGTCCCTGGAAGAGTTGGTGTCCCTGGAGAAGTTGGTGTCCCTGGAGGAGTTGGTGTCCCTGGAGGAGTTGGTGTCCATGTAGGAGTTGGTGTCCATGTAGGAGTTGGTGTCCCTGGAGGAGTTGGTGGCTAGTTGTTACCCCATGTAGCTGTTTCTAGTTGTTACCCAATGTAGCTGTTTCTAGTTGTTACCCCATGTAGCTGTTTATAGTTGTTACCCCATGTAGCTGTTTCTAGTTGTGTAGCTGTTTCTAGTTGTTACCCCATGTAGCTGGTTCTAGTTGTTACCCCATGTAGCTGTTTCTAGTTGTTACCCCATGTAGCTGTTTCTAGTTGTTACCCCATGTAGCTGGTTCTAGTTGTTACCCCATGTAGCTGTTTCTAGTTGTTACCCCATGTAGCTGTTTCTAGTTGTTACCCCATGTCGCTGCTTCTAGTTGTTACCCCATGTAGCTGTTTCTAGTTGTGTAGCTGTTTCTAGTTGTTACCCCGTGTAGCTGTTTCTAGTTGTTACCCCATGTAGCTGTTTCTAGTTGTGTAGCTGTTTCTAGTTGTTACCCCATGTAGCTGTTTCTAGTTGTTACCACATGTAGCTGTTTCTAGTTGTTACTCCATGTAGCTGGTTCTAGTTGTTACCCCATGTAGCTGTTTCTAGTTGTTACCCCATGTAGCTGTTCCTAGTTGTTACCCCATGTAGCTGTTTCTAGTTGTTACCCCATGTAGCTGTTTCTAGTTGTGTAGCTGTTTCTAGTTGTTACCCCGTGTAGCTGTTTCTAGTTGTAACCCCATGTAGCTGGTTCTAGTTGTTACCCCATGTAGCTGTTTCTAGTTGTTACCCCATGTAGCTGTTTCTAGTTACATTTACATTTACATTTAAGTCATTTAGCAGACGCTCTTATCCAGAGCGACTTACAAATTGGTGCATTCACCTTATGACATCCAGTAGAACAGTCACTTTACAATAGTGCATCTAAGTCTTTTAGGGGGGGTGAGAAGGATTACTTATCCTATCCTAGGTATTCCTTAAAGAGGTGGGGTTTCAGGTGTCTCCGGAAGGTGGTGATTGACTCCGCTGTCCTGGCGTCGTGAGGGAGTTTGTTCCACCATTGGGGGCCAGAGCAGCGAACAGTTTTGACTGGGCTGGCGGGAACTGTACTTCCTCAGTGGTAGGGAGGCGAGCAGGCCAGAGGTGGATGAACGCAGTGCCCTTGTTTGGGTGTAGGGCCTGATCAGAGCCTGGAGGTACCGAGGTGCCGTTCCCTTCACAGCTCCGTGGCAAGCACCATGGTCTTGTAGCGGATGCGAGCTTCAACTGGAAGCCAGTGGAGAGAGCGGAGGAGCGGGGTGACGTGAGAGAACTTGGGAAGGTTGAACACCAGACGGGCTGCGGCGTTCTGGATGAGTTGTAGGGGTTTAATGGCACAGGCAGGGAGCCCAGCCAACAGCGAGTTGCAGTAATCCAGACGGGAGATGACAAGTGCCTGGATTAGGACCTGCGCCGCTTCCTGTGTGAGGCAGGGTCGTACTCTGCGGATGTTGTAGAGCATGAACCTACAGGACCGCCTTGATGTTAGTTGAGAACGACAGGGTGTTGTCCAGGATCACGCCAAGGTTCTTAGCGCTCTGGGAGGAGGACACAGTGGAGTTGTCAACCGTGATGGCGAGATCATGGAGAGCTGTGGGGCAGTCCTTCCCGGGAGGAAGAGCAGCTCCGTCTTGCCGAGGTTCAGCTTGAGGTGGTGATCCGTCATCCACACTGATATGTCTGCCAGACATGCAGAGATGCGATTCGCCACCTGGTCATCAGAAGGGGGAAAGGAGAAGATTAATTGTGTGTCGTCTGCATAGCAATGATAGGAGAGACCATGTGAGGTTATGACAGAGCCAAGTGACTTGGTGTATAGCGAATAGGAGAGGGCCCAGAACAGAGCCCTGGGGGACACCAGTGGTGAGCGCGTGGTGAGGAGACAGATTCTCGCCACGCCACCTGGTAGGAGCGACCTGTCAGGTAGGACGCAATCCAAGCGTGGGCCGCGCCGGAGATGCCCAACTCGGAGAGGGTGGAGAGGAGGATCTGATGGTTCACAGTATCGAAGGCAGCCGATAGGTCTAGAAGGATGAGCAGAGGAGAGAGTTAGCTTTAGCAGTGCGGAGCGCTCTCCGTGATGCAGAGAAGAGCAGTCTCAGTTGAATGACTAGTCTTGAAACCTGACTGATTTGGATCAAGAAGGTCATTCTGAGAGAGATAGCGGTAGAGCTGGCCAAGGACGGCACGTTCAAGAGTTTTGGAGAGAAAAGAAAGAAGGGATACTGGTCTGTAGTTGTTGACATCGGAGGGATCGAGTGTAGGTTTTTCCAGAAGGGGTGCAAACTCGCTCTCTTGAGGACGGAAGGGACGTAACCAGCAGTCGAGGTGAGTTGATAGGCGAGAGTGAGAGTAGGAAGAAAAGGTCTCCGGAAATGGTCTGGAAGATAAGTCATGAGCGGGCAGGTTGTTGGGCGGCCGGCCGTCACAAGACGCGAGATTTCATCTGGAGAGAGAGGGGAGAAAGAGGTCAGAGCACAGGGTAGGGCAGTGTGAGCAGAACCAGCGGTGTCGTTTGACTTAGCAAACGAGGATCGGATGTCGTCGACCTTCTTTTCAAAATGGTTGACGAAGTCATCTGCAGAGAGGGAGGAGGGGGAGGGAGGGGGAGGAGGATTCAGGAGGGAGGAGAAGGTGGCAAAGAGCTTCCTAGGGTTAGAGGCAGATGCTTGGAATTTAGAGTGGTAGAAAGTGGCTTTAGCAGCAGAGACAGAGGAGGAAAATGTAGAGAGGAGGGAGTGAAAGGATGCCAGGTCCGCAGGGAGGCGAGTTTTCCTCCATTTCCGCTCGGCTGCCCGGAGCCCTGTTCTGTGAGCTCGCAATGAGTCGTTGAGCCACGGAGCGGGAGGGGAGGACCGAGCCGGCCTGGAGGATAGGGGACATAGAGAGTCAAAGGATGCAGAAAGGGAGGAGAGGAGGGTTGAGGAGGCAGAATCAGGAGATAGGTTGGAGAAGGTTTGAGCAGAGGGAAGAGATGATAGGATGGAAGAGGAGAGAGTAGCGGGGAGAGAGAGCGAAGGTTGGGACGGCGCGATACCATCCGAGTAGGGGCAGTGTGGGAAGTGTTGGATGAGAGCGAGAGGGAAAAGGATACAAGGTAGTGGTCGGAGACTTGGAGGGAGTTGCAATGGGGTTAGTGGAAGAACAGCATCTAGTAAAGATGAGGTCGAGCGTATTGCCTGCCTTGTGAGTAGGGGGAAGGTGAGAGGGTGAGGTCAAAGAGGAGAGGAGTGGAAAGAAGGAGGCAGAGAGGAATGAGTCAAAGGTAGACGTGGGGAGGTTAAAGTCGCCCAGAACTGTGAGAGGTGAGCCGTCCTCAGGAAAGGAGCTTATCAAGGCATCAAGCTCATTGATGAACTCTCCGAGGGAACCTGGAGGGCGATAAATGATAAGGATGTTAAGCTTGAAAGGGCTGGTAACTGTGACAGCATGGAATTCAAAGGAGGCGATAGACAGATGGGTAAGGGGAGAAAGAGAGAATGACCACTTGGGAGAGATGAGGATCCCGGTGCCACCACCCCGCTGACCAGAAGCTCTCGGGGTGTGCGAGAACACGTGGGCGGACGAGGAGAGAGCAGTAGGAGTAGCAGTGTTATCTGTGGTGATCCATGTTTCCGTCAGTGCCAAGAAGTCGAGGGACTGGAGGGAGGCATAGGCTGAGATGAACTCTGCCTTGTTGGCCGCAGATCGGCAGTTCCAGAGGCTACCGGAGACCTGGAACTCCACGTGGGTCGTGCGCGCTGGGACCACCAGATTAGGGTGGCCGCGGCCACGCGGTGTGGAGCGTTTGTATGGTCTGTGCAGAGAGGAGAGAACAGGGATAGACAGACACATAGTTGACAGGCTACAGAAGAGGCTATGCTAATGCAAGGAGATTGGAATGACAAGTGGACTACACGTCTCGAATGTTCAGAAAGTTAAGCTTACGTAGCAAGAATCTTATTGATTAAAATGATACAGTACTGCTGAAATAGGCTAGCTGGCAGTGGCTGCGTTGTTGACACTACATCTACATTTACATTTACATTTAAGTCATTTAGCAGACGCTCTTATCCAGAGCGACTTACAAATTACTAATCAAGTCGTTCCGTTGAGTGTAATAGTTTCTACAGTGCTACTATTCGGGGGCTAGCTGGCTAGCTAGCAGTGTTGATTACGTTACGTTGCGTTAAAAGAACGACAATAGCTGGCTAGCTAACCTAGAAAATCGCTCTAGACTACACAATTATCTTTGATACAAGGACGGCTATGTAGCTAGCTATGTAGCTAGCTACGATCAAGCAAATCAAACCGTTGTGCTGTATTAATTAAATGAAAAAAAAATTAAATTAAAATTAAATGAAAATGTGATACTACCTGTGGAGTGAAGCGGAATGCGACCGGGTTGTTGTTGGCTAGCTGTTAGCTGTTAGCTAGCTAGCAGTGTCTCCTACGTTAAGGACGACAAATAGCTGGCTAGCTAACCTCGGTAAATTAAGATAATCACTCTAAGACTACACACTCTAAACTACACAATTATCTTGGATACGAAGACAGCAAAGACAACTATGTAGCTAGCTAACACTACACTAATCAAGTCGTTCAGTTGAGTGTAATAGTTTCTACGGTGCTGCTATACGGTGGACGTTAGCTATGTGGCTAGCTGCAGTAGACTACGTTAGGACGACGAAATACGATAATTACGCAATTATCTTTGATACAAAGACGGCTATGTAGCTAGCTAAGAAGAAATTGCTAAGATTAGACAAATCAAACCGTTGTACTATAATGAAATGTAATGAAAAGTAATGAAAAGTAATACTACCTGCGGACCGAAGTGCGAATGCGACCACTCGCTCCAACCCGGAAGTTGTTA
>NW_026284511.1:0-1001 GCF_023373465.1 Oncorhynchus keta
ACATGACTAGTGTCTCAACATGACTAGTGTCTCAACATGACTAGTGTCTCAACATGGGGACATGACTAGTGTCTCAACATGACTAGTGTCTCAACATGGCTAGTGTCTCAACATGGCTAGTGTCTCACACTAGTGTCTCAACATGACTAGTGTCTCAACATGGCTAGTGTCTCAACATGACTAGTGTCTCAACATGGCTAGTGTCTCAGCATGACTAGTGTCTCAACATGACTAGTGTCTCAACATGACTAGTGTCTCAACATGACTAGTGTCTCAACATGACTAGTGTCTCAACATGACTAGTGTCTCAACATGACTAGTGTCTCAACATGACTAGTGTCTCAACATGACTAGTGTCTCAATGGCATGACTAGTGTCTCAACATGGCTAGTGTCTCAACATGGCTAGTGTCTCAACATGGCTAGTGTCTCATGGGGACATGACTAGTGTCTCAACATGGGAACATGACTAGTGTCTCAACATGACTAGTGTCTCAACATGACTAGTGTCTCAACATGACTAGTGTCTCAACATGACTAGTGTCTCAACATGACTAGTGTCTCCAACATTGACTAGTGTCTCAACATGACTAGTGTCTCAACATGACTAGTGTCTCAACATGATAGTGTCTCAACATGGCTAGTGTCTCAACATGGCTAGTGTCTCAGCATGGCTAGTGTCTCAACATGGCTAGTGTCTCAACATGGCTAGTGTCTCAACATGGCTAGTGTCTCAACATGGCTAGTGTCTCAACATGGGGACATGACTAGTGTCTCAACATGACTAGTGTCTCAACATGACTAGTGTCTCAACATGACTAGTGTCTCAACATGACTAGTGTCTCCAGCATGACTAGTGTCTCAACATGACTAGTGTCTCAACATGACTAGTGTCTCAACATGACTAGTGTCTCAACATGACTAGTGTCTCAACATGACTAGTGTCTCAACATGACTAGTGTCTACATGACTAGTGTCTCAACATGACTAGTGTCTCAACAT
>NW_026284512.1:0-5971 GCF_023373465.1 Oncorhynchus keta
TCTCTTCTCTCTCCACCACAGGGCGAGGTTCCTGGTGCTGGTAGTGTTGACCCAGGCAGCAGTCATGACAGTGACTCTGATAGGTCGGGAACCTCTACCAGATCCCCAGCATATCCCGACACACCCAGTCCCTCCAGCCCCGCCTTACTGAATGCATGGACCAGTGCCACAGGTCTGTTACCACACCACCTAGCCAGATCAGCCAGCCTACTGGTGTAGGGTTAGAAGTAGGGGTCTGGGTTAGGGGGAAAGGGTTGGGGTCTGGGCTAGGGGAGAGGGTTAGAGTTTGGTGTCTGGGCTAGGGAGAGGGTTAGAGGTTGGGGTCTGGGTTAGGGGAGAGGGTTGAGGTCTGGGTTAGGGAGAGGGTTAGAGTTTAGTGGTCTGGGCTAGGCGAGCGAGGTTAGAGGCTAGGGTCTGGGCTAGCGGAGAGGTTAGATTGGGTCCTAAGAGGTACAGCTAGGGTCTGGGTTAGGGAGAGGGTTAGATGTTGAATCCCGGCTGGCACCTGCTTACCAGATGGGGAGACCGCATGCAGCTTTAGTCTTTATGAGCCTGGCAATCACTCACTCACACACACACAAACACACACACACGTACACACAACACACACAACACACACACACATTATTACGCATATTACAACACACACACACATCGTACACACAAATAGGATAGCACACACACATGTAGCCACACATACACATTACTCACACGCACACACAAACAGACACACACACGTACACACATATCACCCGCTTCTGTTGTCTCCTGGTGTCATTTAGTGGTGCCCTGAAGGTGTGTGTGTGTGTGTGTGTGTGTGTAGTGTGTGTGTGTGTGTGTGTGTGTGTGTGTGTGTGTGTGTGTGTGTGTGTGTGTGTGTGTGTGTGTGTGTGTGTGTGTGTGTGAAACAGAGCAGTGCTGGTCTGTCGGGTGTGATGTGGACTAGTGGTGGAGAAAGAACCCAATTATCATATTTATTTTATTTATTTATTTATTTATTACTTTACCTCCTTTTTCTCCCCAATTTCGTGGGTATCCAATTGGTAGTTACAGTTACACGCGTCCTCCGATACACAACCCAACCAAGCCGCACTGATTCTTAACACAACGCACATCCAACCCGAAGTCAGCCGCACCAATGTGTCGGAGGAAACACCGCGGCACCTGGCAAACCGCCACAGGAGTCGCTTAGTGCGCTGGCGAGACAAGGACATCCCTGCTGACCAAACCTCCCCTAACCCGGATCGACGTTGGCACACCATTGTGCGCCGCCCCATTGGCTTCCTGGTCGCGGCCGCCTGCGATAAGAGCCTGACTCGAACTCAGAATCTCTAGCTTTAGACCACTGGAGCCACCCGGGAGGCCCCCAAATTGTCATGTTTGAGTAAAAGCAGAGATAATTCTGATAGAAAATGACTCAAGTGAAAGTCACCTATGCAAAATACTACTTGAGTAAAAGTCCAGAAGTATTTGGTTTAAAATATAAAGTAACAAAAGTAAATGTAATTACTGAAATATACTGAAGTGTCAAAAGTACAAGTGTCAATCATTTGTAATTCCTTATATTAAGCAAACCAGACTACTAACCATTTCTAATGTTTTTATTTACGGATAGCCAGGGGCACATGGAAAAAGTATGGAGTAAAAAGTATGGTATTTTCATAAGGAATGTCGTGAAGAAAAGTTGTCAAATATATAAATAGTAAAGTAGAGTACAGATACCCCCAAAACTACTTAAGTAGTACTTTAAATAATTTTTACTCAAGTATTTACACCCCTGATGTGATTTTACCTTTAGTTAACTAGGCAAGTCAGTTAAGAACAAATTCTTATTTACAATGACAGCCTACACCGACAGCCTTGGAACAGTGGGTTAACTGCTTGTTCAGGGGCAGAACGACAGATTTGTACCTTGTCAGCTCGGGATTTGATCGAGCAACCTTTCAGTTACTAGTCCAACACTCCTAACCACTAGGCTACCTGCCGCCCCTCCACTCTAACTACTAGGCTACCTGCCGCCCCTACACTCTAACCACTAGGATACCTGCCGCCCTGTTGCCCCCAACCACTAGGCTACCTGCCGCCTCCACTCTAACTACTAGGCTACCTGCCGCCCTACACTCTAACCACTAGGATACCTGCCACTTACACTCTAATCCACTAGGCTACCTGCCGCCCCACACTCTAATCCACAAGGATACCTGCCGCCCCTACATTCTAACCACTAGGCTACCTGCCGCCCTACATTCTAACCACTAGGCTACCCAGTCACCTCTACACTCTAACCACTAGGTTACCTGCCACCTCTACACTCTAACCACTAGGCTACTCTGCCACCTCTACACTCTAACCACTAGGCTACCTGCCACCTCTACACTCTAACCACAAGGATACCTGCTGCCCCTACACTCAAACCCACTAGGCTACCTGCAGCCCCCCACACTCTAACTACTAGGCTACCTGCCCGCCCCTACACTCTAACCACAAGGATACCTGTCACTCTACACTCTAACCACTAGGCTACCTACATCCTTGTTGTTATATGAGTATATGAGTTGTTATATGAGTTGCTATATGAGTTGTTATATGAGTTGTTATAGGAGTATATGAGTTGTTATATGAGTGTATGAGTTGTCATATGAGTATATGAGTTGTTATATGAGTTGCTATATGAGTTGTTATATGAGTTGTTATAGGAGTATATGAGTTGTTATATGAGTATATGAGTTGTTATATGAGTATATGAGTTGTTATATGAGTATATGAGTTGTTATATGAGTATATGAGATGTTATATGAGTATATGAGTTGTTATATGAGTATATGAGTTGTTATATGAGTATATGAGATGTTATATGAGTATATGAGTTGTTATATGAGTTGTTATATGAGTATATGAGTTGTTATATGAGTATATGAGATGATATATGAGTATATGAGTTGTTATATGAGTATATGAGTTGTTATATGAGTTGTTATATGAGTTGTTATATGAGTATATGAGTTGTTATATGAGTTGTTATATGAGTATATGAGTTGTTATATGAGTTGTTATATGAGTATATGAGTTGTTATATGAGTATATGAGTTGTTATATGAGTATATGAGTTGTTATATGAGTATATGAGTTGTTATATGAGTATATGAGTTGTTATATGAGTATATGAGTTGTTATATGAGTATATGAGGAGTTGTTATATGAGTATATGAGTTGTTATATTATATGAGTTGTTATATGAGCTGTTATATGAGCTTGTTATATGAGTTGTTATATGAGTTGTTATATGAGTATATGAGTTGTTATATGAGTATATGAGTTGTTATATGAGTATATGAGCTGTTATATGAGTATATGAGTTGTTATATGAGTATATGAGTTGTTATATGCGTTGTTATATGAGTTGTTATATGAGTAGTTATGAGCTGTTATATGCGTATATGTTTGTTATATGAGCTGTTATATGAGTTGTTATATGAGTATATGAGTTGTTATATGATTGTTATATGAGCTGTTATATGAGCTTGTTATAGGAGTTGTTATATGAGTATATGAGTTGTTATAATGAGCTGTTATATGAGTTGTTATATGAGTTGTTGAGCATATGAGTTGTTATATGAGTTGTTATATGAGTATATGAGTTGTTATATGAGTATATGAGTTGTTATATGAGTTGTTATAGGAGTTGTTATATGAGTATATGAGTTGTTATATGAGTATATGAGTTGTTATATTATATGAGTTGTTATATGAGTTGTTATATGAGTTGTTATATGAGTATATGAGTTGTTATATGAGTTGTTATATGAGTTGTTATATGAGTATATGAGTTGTTATATGAGTAAATGAGTTGTTATATGAGTTGTTTATATGAGCTGTTATATGAGTATATGCGTTTGTTATATGAGTAAATGAGTTGTTATGCATGAGTTGTTATAGGAGTATATGAGTTGTTGAGCATATGAGTTATATGAGTTGTTATAGGAGCATATGAGTTATGAGCTGTTATATGAGTATATGAGTTGTTATATGAGTTGTTATATGAGTTGTTATATGAGTTGTTATAGGAGTATATGAGTTGTTATATGACATATGAGCTGTTATATGATGCGGTTATATGAGTTGTTATATGAGCATATGAGTTGTTATATGAGTTGTTGTTGTTATATGAGTTATATGAGTTGTTATATGAGCTGTTATATGAGTTGTTATATGAGTATATGAGTTGTTATATGAGTTGTTATATGAGTTGTTATAGGATTTACATTTACATTTAAGTCATAGCATATGAGTTGTTATCCAGAGTTGTTATAAATTATATGAGTTGTTATGAGTATATGAGTTGTTATATGAGTATATGAGTTGTTATATGAGTATATGAGTTGTTATATGAGTTGTTATATGAGTATATGAGTTGTTATATGAGTATATGAGTTGTTATATGAGTATATGAGTTGTTATATGAGTATATGAGTTGTTATATGAGTATATGAGCTTGTTATATGTTATATGAGTTGTTATATGAGAGTTGTTGAGTATATGAGTTGTTATAGGAGCATATGAGTTGTTATAGAGTATATGAGTGGTTACAAGAGCTGTTATGAGCTGTTTATATGAGTTGCTGCGTTGTTTGTTATAAGGAGTATAAGGAGTTATGAGTTGTTATATGAGCATATGAGTTGTTATATGATGTTATATGAGTTGTTATATGAGTATATGAGTTGTTATATGAGTTGTTATATGAGTTGTTATATGAGTTGTTATATGAGTTGTTATATGAGTTGTTATATGAGTATATGAGTTGTTATATGAGTTGTTATATGAGTTGTTATATGAGTTGTTATATGAGTATATGAGTTGTTATATGAGTATATGAGTTGTTATATGAGTATATGAGTTGTTATATGAGTTGTTATATGAGTTGTTATATGAGTTGTTATATGAGTATATGAGTTGTTATATGAGTATATGAGTTGTTATATGAGTATATGAGTTGTTATATGAGTTGTTATATGAGTTGTTATATGAGTTGTTATATGAGTTGTTATATGAGTATATGAGTTGTTATATGAGTATATGAGTTGTTATATGAGTATATGAGTTGTTATATGAGTATATGAGTTGTTATATGAGTATATGAGTTGTTATATGAGTATATGAGTTGTTATATGAGTATATGAGTTGTTATATGAGTTGTTATAGGAGCATATGAGTTGTTATATGAGTATATGAGTTGTTATATGAGTTGTTATAGGAGTATATGAGTTGTTATATGAGTTGTTATATGAGTATATGAGTTGTTATATGAGTATATGAGTTGTTATATGAGCTGTTATATGAGTTGTTATATGAGTTGTTATATGAGTTGTTATATGAGTATATGAGTTGTTATATGAGTATATGAGTTGTTATATGAGTATATGAGTTGTTATATGAGTATATGAGTATGAGTATATGAGTTGTTATATGAGTTGTTATATGAGTATATGAGTTGTTATATGAGTTGTTATATGAGTATATGAGTTGTTATATGAGTATATGAGTTGTTATATGAGTTGTTATAGGAGTATATGAGTTGTTATATGAGTGTATATGAGTATATGAGTTGTTATGAGTATATGAGTTGTTATATGAGTTGTTATATGAGTATATGAGTTGTTATATGAGTATATGAGTTGTTATATGAGTATATGAGTTGTTATATGAGTTGTTATATGAGTATATGAGTTGTTATATGAGTATATGAGTTGTTATATGAGTATATGAGCTGTTATATGAGTATATGAGTTGTTATATGCGTATATGAGTTGTTATATGAGCTGTTATATGAGTATATGAGTTGTTATATGAGCATAAGGAGCACAAGCACAGGCGATAATTGTGGGGATATGCTGGGCTCTTGAAACTACAATAGTATTAATTGTAGGTACTGTGTGAAGGCAAAACACTGTAGGTGGAATCACAGAGTGCAAGC
>NW_026284513.1:0-538 GCF_023373465.1 Oncorhynchus keta
TATTAAGGGAAGAGAGGTAAGGATCAGGGCTGAGGTAGAGGGATTTGACTGGTCAGTGTATTAAGGGAAGAGGTAAGGATCAGGGCTGAGGTAGAGGGATTTGACTGGTCAGTGTATTAAGGGAAGAGGTAAGGATCTGGGCTGAGGGATTTGACTGGTCAGTGTATTAAGGGAAGAGAGGTAAGGATCAGGGCTGAGGGATTTGACTGGTCAGTGTATTAAGGGAAGAGAGGTAAGGATCAGGGCTGAGGTAGAGGGATTTGACTGGTCAGTGTATTAAGGGAAGAGGTAAGGATCAGGGCTGAGGTAGAGGGATTTGACTGGTCAGTGTATTAAGGGAAGAGGTAAGGATCAGGGCTGAGGTAGAGGGATTTGACTGGTCAGTGTATTAAGGGAAGAGGTAAGGATCAGGGCTGAGGTAGAGGGATTTGACTGGTCAGTGTATTAAGGGAAGAGGTAAGGATCAGGGCTGAGGTAGAGGGATTTGACTGGTCAGTGTATTAAGGGAAGAGGTAAGGATCAGGGCTGAGGTAGAGGG
>NW_026284514.1:0-3700 GCF_023373465.1 Oncorhynchus keta
ACTCAAGCTCAGTCCGATGATGCTGTGACACACCGCCCCAGACCATGACGTACCCTCCACCTCCAAATCGATCCCGCTCCAGAGTACAGGCCTCGATGTAACGCTCATTCCTTTGACGATAAACGCAAATCCAACCATCACCCCTGATGAGACAAAACCGCGACTCGTATGTGAAGAGCACGTTTTGCCAGTCCTGTCTGGTCCAACGACGGTAGGTTTGTGCCCGTAGGCGACGTTGTTGCCGGTGATGTCTGGTGAGGACCTGCCTTACAACAGGCCTACAAGCCCTCAGTCCAGTGTCTCTCAGCCTATTGCGGACATCCTGAGCACTGATGGAGGGATTGTGCGTTCCTGGTGTAACTCGGGCAGTTGTTGTTGCCATCCTGTACCGGTCCCGCAGGTGTGATGTTCGGATGTACCGATCCTGTGCGGTGTTACACGTGGTCTGCCACTGCGAGGACGATCAGCTGTCCGTCCTGTCTCCCTGTAGCGCCATCTTAGGCGTCTCACAGTACGGACATGCAATTTATTGCCCTGGTCACATCTGCAGTCCTCATGCCTCCTTGCAGCATGCCTAAGGCACGTTCACGCAGATGAGAAGTGACCCTGTTCATCTTTGTTTTGGTGTTTTTCAGAGTCAGTAGAAAGGCCTCTTTAGTGTCCTAAGTTTTCATAACTGTGACCTTAATTGCCTACCGTCTGTAAGCTGTTAGTGTCTTAACGACCATTCCACAGGTGCATGTTCATCAATTGTTCATTGAACAAGCATGGGAAACCGAGTTTAAACCCTTTACAATGAAGATCTGTGAAGTTATTTGGATTTATATAAAAATTATCTCTGAAAAATAGGGTCCTGAAAAGGATTGTTTCTCTTTAGCTGAGTTTATATGCATGAATGACCTTGTTCAGATAATTTATCTAGTGTGCGCAACATTGACAACAGTGTACGGTTAAATCTCTCCACCGGATTCCCTGTGGATGATATGGAGAGGTTCTGGAATTGGCTATTCCCGTACAGTTCTGCAAGGCTCTGAATAACTGATTTTCAAAATCTCTTCCCTGATCATGATGGATTTTAACACAAAGCCAAACTTTAGGAAAAAGTATTGAAAAACTTTTTTGCTGCAGTTTTCCCTGACTTATTTCTGGTGGGGTAGGCTTGTGCAAATGTTGTAAAGCTATCTAAAATAACTTAAATGTCCTCGTAAGCCCACTCTGCTCTTCTCCAAATGCACATAGTCAATTGAAATCATCTCGAAAGGAGCTGTATGTCACGTTCTGACCTTTATTTTCTGTGTTTTGTATTTAGTCATGGTCAGGGCGTGAGTTGAGTGGGCAGTCTATGTTTGTTTTTTTCTAGGTTTTGGGAATTTCTATGTTTCGGCCTAGTATGGTTCTCAATCAGAGGCAGGTGTCATTAGTTGTCTCTGATTGAGAATCATTCTAGGTAGCCTGGGTTTCACTGTGTGTTTGTGGGTGATTGTTCCTGTCTCTGTGTGTGCACCAGATAGGACTGTTTTTGAGTTTTCATTTCTTGTTTTGTTAGTTTGTTCATGTGTACCTTAACGTAAAAAGTACCATGGACAATTACCACGCCGCGTATTGGTCCTCTGATCCGTTTCGCCTCTCCTCTTCGGAAGAAGAGGGAGGAAATTCATTACAGAATCACCCACCAAAATCGGACCAAGCGGGGCGTGGTAAAGGACGCACGACGACAGCAGCTTGGCAGCATCAACAACAGAGGCCACCATCACAGGACTCCTGGACATGGGAGGAGATACTGAACAGGAGAGGGACCCTGGGCACGGGCTGGGAAAATCGCAGCCCCAAAGCAGAGCTGGAGGCAGCGAAAGCTGAGCGGCGGCAATATGAGGAGCCAGCACGGCAGTGCGGCGTGCGAGAGGCGGCCCCAAAAATTTTGGGGGGGGCACACGAGGTGTGGTACTAAGCCAGGTAGCAGACCTGAGCTCACTCCTCGTGTTCATGATAAGCAGCGCATTACTGGTCAGGCACCGTGTTATGCGGTTAAGCGCACGTGTCGCCAGTGCGTGTCCATAGCCCGGGCGCTATGAGGCCAGCCCCCGGGAGTGCCATGCGAGTGTGGGCATTGAGCCAGGGGCGTATGGTGCCTGCTCAGCGGGTCTGGTCGCCCGGTGCGCAGTCTTGGTCCAGGTTATCCTGCGCCGGCTCTGCGTGCTGTCTCCGGGCGCTGGGAGGGTGCAGTGCGTCCTCTGCCTGCGCTCCGCTCGTACCGGGCAACTGTGGGAGTGGAGCCTAGGGGGAGGTGCGTGTAGTAAGTAGATCTCCCGTGTAGTTCAACCTGTGCCTGCACTCTGGAGGGTCCGGGCTCCAGTAGTTGTCCAGCCTGGGGAAGTGGTGCCAGGTTGCGCAACAGAGCTCCAGTGCTCCCCCACAGCCCGGTCTTTCAGGCTCCTCCTAACACCAAGCCTCTGAAAGTCTCCCCAGCCTGGTGGTTCCTGTGGCAGCCCCACGCACCAGGCTGTCTCTCAGTCTCCTCCCCTGCAGGTGCTCCCGCCTGTCCGGGGCGCGCTGCCGGAGGCGTCCCGCCTGTCCTGCGCCGTTGCCGGGCGTCCCGCCTGCCCCGCCGCTGCGGGCCTCCCGCCTGTCCGGCGCCGCTGCAGGAGCGTCCCGCCTGTCCGGCGCCGCTGCGGGCGTCCCGCTGTCCGGCGGCACTGCGGAGCCTCCCGCCCTGTCCGGGCGCCGCTGCGGAGCCTCCCGCCTGTCCGGCGCCGCTGCGGAGCGTCCCGCCTGTCCGGCGCCGCTGCGGAGCCTCCGCCTGTCCGGCGCCGCTGCGGAGGCGTCCCGCCTGTCCGGCGCCGCTGCAGGAGCCTCCCGCCTGTCCGGCGCCGCTGCCGGGCCTCCCGCCTGTCCGCGCCGCTGCGGGAAGCCTCCCGCCTGTCCGGCGCCGCTGCCGGGATCCCGCCTGTCCGGCGCCGCTGCCGGGCCCCTCAGCCCAGAGGCGCCAGAGCCCCTCAGCCCAGAGGCGCCAGAGCCCCTCAGCCCAGAGGGCGCCAGGCCCCTCAGCCCAGGCGCCCAGAGCCCCTGCCCCCTCTGTCCAGAGCTTCTGCCCCTCTGTCCCGAGCTGCCCCTCTGTCCAGTGGGGTCATTGAGAGGGGTTGCCATGGTGAAAGCCACGGAGGCGGACAATAAAGCGGACTAAGACAATGGTGAAGTGGGTCCGCGTCCCGCGCAGAGACCGCCACCGCGGACAGACGCCACCCAGACCCTCCCTATAGGTCAAGGTTTTGCGGCCGGAGTCCGCACCTTTGGGGGAGGTATCACGTCTGACCTTTATTTCTGTGTTTTGTATTTAGTTAGTATGGTCAGGGCGTGAGTTGGGTGGGCAGTGCATGTTTGTTTTTCTAGGTTTTGGGAATTTCTATGTTTTCGGCCTATTTATGGTTCTCAATCAGAGGCAGGTGTCATTAGTTGTCTCTGATTGAATCATACTTAGGTAACCTGGAGTTTCACTGTGTGTGTTTGTGGGTGATTGTTCCTGTCTCTGTGTGTGCACCAGATAGGACTGTTTTGAGTTTTCACATTTTCTTGTTTTTCTTAGTTTGTTCATGTGTACCTTAACGTATTAAAAAAGTAACATGGACAATTACCACGCCGCGTATTGGTCCTCTGATCCGTTTCGCCTCTCCTCTTCGGAAGAAGAGGAGGAAATTCATTACAC